>NW_027175723.1:0-175000 GCF_028021215.1 Eschrichtius robustus | reverse complement strand
TAGGGTTAGGGTTAGGGTTAGTGTTAGGGTACGGGTTCGGGTACGGGTTCGGGTACGGCGTAGGGTATGGGTTAGTGTTAGGGTTAGGGTTAGTTTGAGGGTTAGGGCTCGGTTTAGGGTACGGGTTAGGATAAGGGTACGAGTTAGGGTTAGGGTAGGGGTTAGGGTTAGGGTACGCGTTAGGGTTAGGGTAGTTATTAAACCTATCCCACTCTCTAGATACCCCTTAGCACGTCAAGGAATATTATTTGGGTGTCCAGCCATGGAGAAGAGATTAGACACTAGGAGAAGATAAGGAACACACCCATTATCAAGAAATCACATTAGGATTCTCTTTTTAACCTGTTCCTTAAAACACTAGTGCTTAGGAAATCTATTGGAGGCAGAAGCAGTCAAGGGTAGCTTAGGGTTAGGGTTAGGGTTAGGGTTAGGGTACGGCTTAGGGTACGGGTTCGGGTACGTGTTCGTGTACGGCGTAGGGTATGGGTTAGGGTTAGGGTTAGGGTTAGTTTGAAGGTTAGGGCTCGGTTTAGGGTACGGGTTAGGATTAGGGTTCGTGTTAGGGTTAGGGTAGGGGTTAGGGTTAGGGTACGCGTTAGGGTTAGGGTAGTTATTAAACCTATCCCACTCTCTAGATACCCCTTAGCACGTCAAGGAGTATTATTTGGGGGTCCAGCCATGGAGAAGAGTTTAGACACTAGGAGAAGATAAGGAACACACCCATTAACCTGAAATCACATTAGGATTCTCTTTTTAACCTGTTCCTTAATACACTAGTGCTTAGGAAATCTATTGGAGGCAGAAGCAGTCAAGGGTAGCTTAGTGTTAGGGTTAGGGTTAGGGTTAGGGTACGGCTTAGGGTACGGGTTCGGGTACGGGTTCGGGTACGGCGTAGGGTATGGGTTAGGTTTAGGGTTAGGGTTAGTTTGAGGGTTAGGGCTCGGTTTAGGGTTCGGGTTAGGATTAGTGTACGTGTTAGGGTTAGGGTAGAGGTTAGGGTTAGGGTACGCGTTAGGGTTAGGGTAGTTATTAAACCTATCCCACTCTCTAGATACCCCTTAGCACGTCAAGGAATATTATTTGGGGGTCCAGCCATGGAGAAGAGTTTAGACACTAGGAGAAGATAAGGAACACACGCATTATCAAGAAATCACATTAGGATTCTCTTTTTAACCTGTTCCTTAAAACACTAGTGCTTAGGAAATCTATTGGAGGCAGAAGCAGTCAAGGGTAGCTTAGGGTTAGGGTTAGGGTTATTGTTAGGGTAAGGCTTAGGGTACGGGTTCGGGTACGGCGTAGGGTATGGGTTAGGGTTAGGGTTAGGGTTAGTTTGAGGGTTAGGGCTCGGTTTAGGGTACGGTTTAGGATTAGGGTACGTGTTAGGGTTAGGGTACGCGTTAGGGTTAGGGTAGTTATTAAACCTATCCCACTCTCTAGATACCCCTTAGCACGTCAAGGAATATTATTTGGGGGTCCAGCCATGGAAAAGAGTTTAGACACTAGGAGAAGATAAGGAACACACCCATTATCAAGAAATCACATAAGGATTCTCTTTTTAACCTGTTCCTTAAAACACTAGTGCTTAGGAAATCTATTGGAGGCAGAAGCAGTCAAGGGTAGCTTAGGGTTAGGGTTAGGGTTAGTGTTAGGGTACGGGTTAGGTTACGGGTTCGGGTACGGCGTAGGGTATGGGTTAGGGTTAGGGTTAGGGTTAGTTTGAGGGTTAGGGCTCGGTTTAGGGTACGGGTCAGGATTAGGGTACGTGTTAGGGTTAGGGTAGGGGTTAGGGTTAGGGTACGCGTTAGGGTTAGGGTAGTTATTAAACCTATCCCACTCTCTAGATACCCCTTAGCACGTCAAGGAATATTAGTTGGGGGTCCAGCCATGGAGAAGAGTTTAGACACTAGGAGAAGATAATGAACACACCCATTATCCTGAAATCACAATAGGATTCTCTTTTTAACCTGTTCCTTAATACACTAGTGCTTAGGAAATCTATTGGAGGCAGAAGCAGTCAAGGGTAGCTTAGGGTTAGGGTTAGGGTTAGGGTTAGGGTACGGCTTAGGGTATGGGTTCGGGTACGGCGTAGGGTATGGGTTAGGGTTAGGGTTAGGGATAGTTTGAGGGTTAGTGCTCGGTTTAGGGTACGGGTTAGGATTAGGGTACATGTTAGGGTTAGGTTAGGGGTTAGGGTTAGGGTACGCGTTAGGGTTAGGGTAGTTATTAAACCTATCCCACTCTCTAGATACCCCTTAGCACGTCAAGGAATATTATTTGGGTGTCCAGCCATGGAGAAGAGTTTAGACACTAGGAGAAGATAAGGAACACACCCATTATCCTGAAATCACATTAGGATTCTCTTTTTAACCTGTTCCTTAAAACACTAGTGCTTAGGAAATCTATTGGAGGCAGAAGCAGTCAAGGGTAGCTTAGGGTTAGGGTTAGGGTTAGGGTACGGCTTAGGGTACGGCTTAGGGTACGGGTTCGGGTACGGGTTCGGGTACGGCGTAGGGTATGTGTTAGGGTTAGGGTTAGGGTTAGTTTGAGGGTTAGGGCTCGGTTTAGGGTACGGGTTAGGATTAGGGTACGTGTTAAAGTTAGGGTAGGGGTTAGGGTTAGGGTACGCGTTAGCGTTAGGGTAGTTATTAAACCTATCCCACTCTCTAGATACCCCTTAGCACCTCAAGGAATATTATTTGGGGGTCCAGCCAGGGAGAAGAGTTTAGACACTAGGAGAAGATAAGGAACACACCCATTATCAAGAAATCACATTAGGATTCTCTTTTTAACCTGTTCCTTAAAACACTAGTGCTTAGGAAATCTATTGGAGGCAGAAGCAGTCAAGGGTAGCTTAGGGTTAGGGTTAGGGTTAGGGTTGGGGTTAGTGTTAGGGTACCCCTTAGGGTACGGGTTCGTGTACTGGTTCGTGTACGGCGTAGGGTATGGTTTAGGGTTAGGGTTAGGGTTAGTTTGAGGGTTAGGGCTCGGTTTACGGTACGGGTTAGGATTAGGGTACGTGTTAAGGTTAGGGTAGGGGTTAGGGTTAGGGTAGTTATTAAACCTATCCCACTCTCTAGATACCCCTTAGCACGTCAAGGAATATTATTTGGGGGTCGGGCCAGGGAGAAGAGTTTAGACACTAGGAGAAGATAAGGAACACACCCATTATCAAGAAATCGCATTTGGATTCTCTTTTTAACCTGTTCCTTAAAACACTAGTGCTTAGGAAATCTATTGGAGGCAGAAGCAGTCAAGGGTAGCTTAGGGTTAGGGTTAGGGTTAGGGTTAGGGTTAGTGTTAGGGTACGGCTTAGGGTACGGGTTCGTGTACTGGTTCGTGTACGGCGTAGGGTATGGTTTAGGGTTAGGGTTAGGGTTAGTTTGAGGGTTAGGGCTCGGTTTAGGGTACGGGTTAGGATTAGGGTACGTGTTAAGGTTAGGGTAGGGGTTAGGATTAGGGTACGCGTTAGGGTTAGGGTAGTTATTAAACCTATCCCACTCTCTAGATACCCCTTAGCACGTCAAGGAATATTATTTGGGGGTCCAGCCAGGGAGAAGAGTTTAGACACTAGGAGAAGATAAGGAACACACCCATTATCAAGAAATCACATTAGGATTCTCTTTTTAACCTGTTCCTTAAAACACTAGTGCTTAGGAAATCTATTGGAGGCAGAAGCAGTCAAGGGTAGCTTAGGGTTAGGATTAGGGTTAGGGTTAGGTTACGGCTTAGGGTACGGGTTTGGGTACGGGTTCGTGTACGGCGTAGGGTATGGGTTAGGGTTAGGGTTAGGGTTAGTTTGAAGGTTAGGGCTCGGTTTAGGGTACGGGTTAGGATTAGGGTTCGTGTTAGGGTTAGGGTAGTTATTAAACCTATCCCACTCTCTAGATACCCCTTAGCACGTCAAGGAATATTATTTGGGGGTCCAGCCATGGAGAAGAGTTTAGACACTAGGAGAAGATAAGGAACACACCCATTATCAAGAAATCACATTAGGATTCCCTTTTTAACCTGTTCCTTAAAACACTAGTGCTTAGGAAATCTATTGGAGGCAGAAGCAGTCAAGGGTAGCTTAGGGTTAGGGTTAGGGTTAGGGTACGGCTTAGGGTACGGGTTCGGGTACGGGTTCGGGTACGGGTTCGGGTACGGCGTAGGGTATGGGTTAGGGTTAGGGTTAGGGTAAGTTTGAGGGTTAGGGTTCGGTTTAGGGTACGTGTTAGGGTTAGGGTAGGGGTTAGGGTTAGGGTACGCGTTAGGGTTAGGGTAGTTATTAAACCTACCCCCCTCTCTAAATACCCCTTAGCACGTCAAGGTATATTATTTGGGGGTCCAGCCATGGAGAAGAGTTTAGACACTAGGAGAAGATAAGGAACACACCCATTATCAAGAATCACATTAGGATTCTCTTTTTAACCTGTTCCTTAAAACATGAGTGCTTAGGAAATCTATTGCAGGCAGAAGCAGTCAAGGGTAGCTTAGGGTTAGGGTTAGGGTTAGGGTTAGGGTACGGCTTAGGGTACGGGTTCGGGTACGGGTTCGGGTACGGTGTAGGGTATGGGTTAGGGTTAGGGTTAGGGTTAGTTTGAGGGTTAGGGCTCGGTTTAGGGTACGGGTTAGGATTAGGGTACGTGTTAAGGTTAGGGTAGGGGTTAGTGTTAGGGTACGCGTTAGGGTTAGGGTACGCGTTAGGGTTAGGGTAGTTATTAAACCTATCCCACTCTCTAGATACCCCTTAGCACGTCAAGGAATATTATTTGGGGGTCCAGACAGGGAGAAGAGTTTTGACACTAGGAGAAAATAAGGAACACACCCATTATCAAGAAATCACATTAGGATTCTCTTTTTAACCTGTTCCTTAAAACACTAGTGCTTAGGAAATCTATTGGAGGCAGAAGCACTCAAGGGTAGCTTAGGGTTAGGGTTAGGGTTAGGGTTAGTGTTAGCTTTAGGGTACCGCTTAGGGTACGGTTTCGGGTACGGCGTAGGGTATGGGTTAGGGTTAGGGTTAGGGTTAATTTGAGGGTTAGGGCTCGGTTTAGGGTACGGGTTAGGATTAGGGTACCTGTTAGGATTAGGGTAGGGGATAGGGTTAGGGTACGCGTTAGGGTTAGGGTTGTTATTAAACCTATCCCACTCTCTAGATACCCCTTAGCACGTCAAGGAATATTATTTGGGTGTCCAGCCATGGAGAAGAGTTTAGACACTAGGAGAATATAAGGAACACACCCATTATCAAGAAATCACATTAGGATTCACTTTTTAACCTATTTCTTAAAACACTAGTGCTTAGGAAATCTATTGGAGGCAGAAGCAGTCAAGGGTAGCTTAGGGTTAGGGTTAGGGTTAGGGTTAGTGTTAGGGTACGGCTTAGGGTTCGGGTACGGGTTCGGGTTAGGGTTAGGGTTAGGGTTAGGGTACGTGTTAAAGTTAGGGTAGGGGTTAGGGTTAGGGTACGCGTTAGGGTTAGGGTAGTTATTAAACCTATCCCACTCTCTAGATACCCCTTAGCACCTCAAGGAATATTATTTGGGGGTCCAGCCAGGGAGAAGAGTTTAGACACTAGGAGAAGATAAGGAACACACCCATTATCAAGAAATCACATTAGGATTCTCTTTTTAACCTGTTCCTTAAAACACTAGTGCTTAGGAAATCTATTGGAGGCAGAAGCAGTCAAGGGTAGCTTAGGGTTAGGGTTAGGGTTAGGGTTGGGGTTAGTGTTAGGGTACGGCTTAGGGTACGGGTTCGTGTACTGGTTCGTGTACGGCGTAGGGTATGGTTTAGGGTTAGGGTTAGGGTTAGTTTGAGTGTTAGGGCTCGGTTTACGGTACGGGTTAGGATTAGGGTACGTGTTAAGGTTAGGGTAGGGGTTAGGGTTAGGGTACGCGTTAGGGTTAGGGTAGTTATTAAACCTATCCCACTCTCTAGATACCCCTTAGCACGTCAAGGAATATTATTTGGGGGTCGGGCCAGGGAGAAGAGTTTAGACACTAGGAGAAGATAAGGAACACACCCATTATCAAGAAATCGCATTAGGATTCTCTTTTTAACCTGTTCCTTAAAACACTAGTGCTTAGGAAATCTATTGGAGGCAGAAGCAGTCAAGGGTAGCTTAGGGTTAGGGTTAGGGTTAGGGTTAGGGTTAGTGTTAGGGTACGGCTTAGGGTACGGGTTCGTGTACTGGTTCGTGTACGGCGTAGGGTATGGTTTAGGGTTAGGGTTAGGGTTAGTTTGAGGGTTAGGGCTAGGTTTAGGGTACGGGTTAGGATTAGGGTACGTGTTAAGGTTAGGGTAGGGGTTAGGGTTAGGGTACGCGTTAGGGTTAGGGTAGTTATTAAACCTATCCCACTCTCTAGATACCCCTTAGCACGTCAAGGAATATTATTTGGGGGTCCAGCCAGGGAGAAGAGTTTAGACACTAGGAGAAGATAAGGAACACACCCATTATCAAGAAATCACATTAGGATTCTCTTTTTAACCTGTTCCTTAAAACACTAGTGCTTAGGAAATCTATTGGAGGCAGAAGCAGTCAAGGGTAGCTTAGGGTTAGGGTTAGGGTTAGGGTACGGCTTAGGGTACGGGTTCGGGTACGGGTTCGGGTACGGTGTAGGGTATGGGTTAGGGTTAGGTTTAGGGTTAGTTTGAGGGTTAGGGCTCGGTTTAGGGTACGGGTTAGGATTAGGGTACGTGTTAATGTTAGGGTAGGTGTTAGGGTTAGGGTACGCGTTAGGGTTAGGGTACGCGTTAGGGTTAGGGTAGTTATTAAACCTATCCCACTCTCTAGATACCCCTTAGCACGTCAAGGAATATTATTTGGGTGTCCAGACAGGGAGAAGAGTTTAGACACTAGGAGAAGATAAGGAACACACCCATTATCAAGAAATCACATTAGGATTCTCTTTTTAACCTGTTCCTTAAAACACTAGTGCTTAGGAAATCTATTGGAGGCAGAAGCACTCAAGGGTAGCTTAGGGTTAGGGTTAGGGTTAGGGTTAGGGTTAAGGTACGCCTTAGGGTGCGGGTTCGGGTACGTGTTCGGGTACGGCGTAGGGTATGGGTTAGGGTTAGGGTTAGGGTTAGTTTGAGGGTTAGGGCTCAGTTTAGGGTACGCGTTAGGATTAGGGTTCGTGTTAGGGTTAGGGTAGTTATTAAACCTATCCCACTCTCTAGATACCCCTTAGCACGTCAAGGAATATTATTTGGGGGTCCAGCCATGGAGAAGAGTTTAGACACTAGGAGAAGATAAGGAACACACCCATTATCAAGAAATCACATTAGGATTCCCTTTTTAACCTGTTCCTTAAAACACTAGTGCTTAGGAAATCTATTGGAGGCAGAAGCAGTCAAGGGTAGCTTAGGGTTAGGGTTAGGGTTAGGGTTAGGGTTAGCTTTAGGGTACCGCTTAGGGTAAGGGTTCGGGTACGGCGTAGGGTATGGGTTAGGGTTAGGGTTAGGGTTAATTTGAGGGTTAGGGCTCGGTTTAGGGTACGGGTTAGGATTAGGGTACGTGTTAGGATTAGGGTAGGGGATAGGGTTAGGGTATGCGTTAGGGTTAGGTTTGTTATTAAACCTATCCCACTCTCTAGATACCCCTTAGCACGTCAAGGAATATTATTTGGGGGTCCAGCCATGGAGAAGAGTTTAGACACTAGGAGAATATAAGGAACACACCCATTATCAAGAAATCACATTAGGATTCACTTTTTAACCTATTCCTTAAAACACTAGTGCTTAGGAATTCTATTGGAGGCAGAAGCAGTCAAGGGTAGCTTAGGGTTAGGGTTAGGGTTAGGGTTAGTGTTAGGGTACGGCTTAGGGTACGGGTTCTGGTACGGGTTCGTGTACGGCGTAGGGTATGTGTTAGGGTTAGGGTTAGGGTTAGTTTGAGGGTTAGGGCTCGGTTTAGGGTACGGGTTAGGATTAGGGTACGTGTTAAAGTTAGGGTAGGGGTTAGGGTTAGGGTACGCGTTAGGGTTAGGGTAGTTATTAAACCTATCCCACTCTCTAGATACCCCTTAGCACCTCAAGGAATATTATTTGGGGGTCCAGCCAGGGAGAAGAGTTTAGACACTAGGAGAAGATAAGGAACACACCCATTATCAAGAAATCACATTAGGATTCTCTTTTTAACCTGTTCCTTAAAACACTAGTGCTTAGGAAATCTATTGGAGGCAGAAGCAGTCAAGGGTAGCTTAGGGTTAGGGTTAGGGTTAGGGTTGGGGTTAGTGTTAGGGTACGGCTTAGGGTACGGGTTCGTGTACTGGTTCGTGTACGGCGTAGGGTATCGTTTAGGGTTAGGGTTAGGGTTAGTTTGAGGGTTAGGGCTCGGTTTACGGTACGGGTTAGGATTAGGGTACGTGTTAAGGTTAGGGTAGGGGTTAGGGTTAGGGTACGCGTTAGGGTTAGGGTAGTTATTAAACCTATCCCACTCTCTAGATACCCCTTAGCACGTCAAGGAATATTATTTGGGGGTCGGGCCAGGGAGAAGAGTTTAGACACTAGGAGAAGATAAGGAACACACCCATTATCAAGAAATCGCATTAGGATTCTCTTTTTAACCTGTTCCTTAAAACACTAGTGCTTAGGAAATCTATTGGAGGCAGAAGCAGTCAATGGTAGCTTAGGGTTAGGGTTAGGGTTAGGGTTAGGGTTAGTGTTAGGGTACGGCTTAGGGTACGGGTTTGGGTACGGGTTCGTGTACGGCGTAGGGTATGGGTTAGGGTTAGGGTTAGGGTTAGTTTGAAGGTTAGGGCTCGGTTTAGGGTACGGGTTAGGATTAGGGTTCGTGTTAGGGTTAGGGTAGTTATTAAACCTATCCCACTCTCTAGATACCCCTTAGCACGTCAAGGAATATTATTTGGGGGTCCAGCCATGGAGAAGAGTTTAGACACTAGGAGAAGATAAGGAACACACCCATTATCAAGAAATCACATTAGGATTCCCTTTTTAACCTGTTCCTTAAAACACTAGTGCTTAGGAAATCTATTGGAGGCAGAAGCAGTCAAGGGTAGCTTAGGGTTAGGGTTAGGGTTAGGGTACGGCTTAGGGTACGGGTTCGGGTACGGGTTCGGGTACGGTGTAGGGTATGGGTTAGGGTTATGGTTAGGGTTAGTTTGAGGGTTAGGGCTCGGTTTAGGGTACGGGTTAGGATTAGGGTACGTGTTAAGGTTAGGGTAGGGGTTAGGGTTAGGGTACGCGTTAGGGTTAGGGTACGCGTTAGGGTTAGGGTAGTTATTAAACCTATCCCACTCTCTAGATACCCCTTAGCACGTCAAGGAATATTATTTGGGGGTACAGACAGGGAGAAGAGTTTAGACACTAGGAGAAGATAAGGAACACACCCATTATCAAGAAATCACATTAGGATTCTCTTTTTAACCTGTTCCTTAAAACACTAGTGCTTAGGAAATCTATTGGAGGCAGAAGCACTCAAGGGTAGCTTAGGGTTAGGGTTAGGGTTAGGGTTAGGGTTAAGGTACGCCTTAGGGTACGGGTTCGGGTACGTGTTCGGGTACGGCGTAGGGTATTGGTTAGGGTTAGGGTTAGGGTTAGTTTGAGGGTTAGGGCTCGGTTTAGGGTACGGGTTAGGATTAGGGTACATGTTAGTGTTATGGTAGGGGTTAGGGTTAGGGTACGCGTTAGGGTTAGGGTAGTTATTAAACCTATCCCACTCTCTAGATAACACTTAGCAAGTCAAGGAATATTATTTGGGTGTCCAGCCATGGAGAAGAGTTTAGACACTAGGAGAAGATAAGGAACACACCCATTATCAAGAAATCACATTAGGATTCACTTTTTAACCTGTTCCTTAAAACACTAGTGCTTAGGAAATCTATTGGAGGCAGAAGCAGTCAAGGGTAGCTTAGGGTTAGGGTTAGGGTTAGGGTTAGGGTTAGGGTTAGCTTTAGGGTACCGCTTAGGGTACGGGTTCGGGTACGGCGTAGGGTATGGGTTAGGGTTAGGGTTAGGGTTAATTTGAGGGTTAGGGCTCGGTTTAGGGTACGGGTTAGGATTAGGGTACGTGTTAGGGTTAGGGCACGCGTTAGGGTTAGGGTAGTTATTAAACCTATCCCACTCTCTAGATACCCCTTAGCACGTCAAGGAATATTATTTGGGGGTCCAGCCATGGAGAAGAGTTTAGACACTAGGAGAAGATAAGGAACACACCCATTATCAAGAAATCACATTAGGATTCTCTTTTTAACCTGTTCCTTAAAACACTAGTGCTTAGGAAATCTATTGGAGGCAGAAGCAGTCAAGGGTAGCTTAGGGTTAGGGTTAGGGTTAGGGTTAGGTTTAGTGTTAGGGTACGGGTTAGGTTACGGGTTCGGGTACGGCGTAGGGTATGGGTTAGGGTTAGGGTTAGGGTTAGTTTGAGGGTTAGGGCTCGGTTTAGGGTACGGGTTAGGATTAGGGTACGTGTTAGGGTTAGGGTAGGGGTTAGGGTTAGGGTACGCGTTAGGGTTAGGGTAGTTATTAAACCTATCCCACTCTCTAGATACCCCTTAGCACGTCAAGGAATATTATTTGGGTGTCCAGCCATGGAGAAGAGTTTAGACACTAGGAGAAGATAAGGAACACACCCATTATCAAGAAATCACATAAGGATTCTCTTTTTAACCTGTTCCTTAAAACACTAGTGCTTAGGAAATCTATTGGAGGCAGAAGCAGGCAAGGGTAGCTTAGGGTTAGGTTTAGGGTTACGCTTAGGGTACGGCTTAGGGTTCGGGTTCGGGTACGGGTTCGGGTACGGCGTAGGGTATGGGTTCGGGTTAGGGTTAGGGTTAGTTTGAGGATTAGGTCTCGGTTTAGGGTACGGTTTAGGATTAGGGTACGTGTTAGGTTTAGGTTAGTGGTTAGGGTTAGGGTACGCGTTAGGGTTAGGGTAGTTATTAAACCTATCCCACTCTCTAGATACCCCTTAGCACGTCAAGGAATATTATTTGCGTGTCCAGCCATGGAGAAGAGTTTAGACACTAGGAGAAGATAAGGAACACACCCATTATCCTGAAATCACATTAGGATTCTCTTTTTAACCTGTTACTTAAAACACTAGTGCTTAGGAAATCTATTGGAGGCAGAAGCAGTCAAGGGTAGCTTAGGGTTAGGGTTAGGGTTAGGGTTAGGGTTAGCTTTAGGGTACCGCTTAGGGTACGGGTTCGGATACGGCGTAGGGTATGGGTTTGGGTTAGGGTTAGGGTTAATTTGAGGGTTAGGGCTCGGTTTAGGGTACGGATTAGGATTAGGGTACGTGTTAGGGTTAGGGTAGGCGTTAGGGTTAGGGTAGTTATTAAACCTATCCCACTCTCTAGATACCCCTTAGCACGTCAAGGAATATTATTTGGGGGTCCAGCCATGGAGAAGAGTTTAGACACTAGGAGAAGATAAGGAACACACCCATTATCAAGAAATCACATTAGGATTCTCTTTTTAACCTGTTCCTTAAAACACTAGTGCTTAGGAAATCTATTGGAGGCAGAAGCAGTCAAGGGTAGCTTAGGGTTAGGGTTAGGGGTAGGGGTAGGGTTAGTGTTAGGGTACGGGTTAGGTTACGGGTTCGGGTACGGCGTAGGGTATGGGTTAGGGTTAGAGTTAGGGTTAGTTTGAGGGTTAGGGCTCGGTTTAGGGTACGGATTAGGATTAGGGTACGTGTTAGGGTTAGGGTAGGGGTTAGGGTTAGGGTTAGGGTTAGGGTTAGTGTTAGGGTTAGGGTAGGGTTTAGGGTTAGGGTACGCGTTAGGGTTACGGTAGTTATTAAACCTATCCCACTCTCTAGATACCCCTTAGCACGTCAAGGAATATTATTTGGGGGTCCAGCCATGGAGAAGAGTTTAGACACTAGGAGAAGATAAGGAACACACCCATTATACTGAAGTCACATTAGGATTCTCTTTTTAACATATTCCTTAAAACACTAGTGCTTAGGAAATCTATTGGAGGCAGAAGCAGTCAAGGGTAGCTTAGGGTTAGGGTTAGGGTTATTGTTAGGGTAAGGCTTAGGGTATGGGTTCGGGTACGGCATAGGGTATGTTTTAGGGTTAGGGTTAGCGTTAGTTTGAGGGTTAGGGCTCGGTTTAGGGTACGGGTTAGGATTAGGGTACGTGTTAGCGTTAGGTTAGGGGTTAGGGTTAGGGTACGCGTTAGGGTTAGGGTAGTTATTAAACCTATCCCACTCTCTAGATACCCCTTAGCACGTCAAGGAATATTATTTGGGTTTCCAGCCATGGAGAAGAGTTTAGACACTAGGAGAAGATAAGGAACACACCCGTTTTCCTGAAATCACATTAGGATTCTCTTTTTAACCTGTTCCTTAAAACACTAGTGCTTAGGAAATCTATTGGAGGCAGAAGCAGTCAAGGGTAGCTTAGGGTTAGGGTTAGGGTTAGGGTTATGGTTAGCTTTAGGGTACCGCTTAGGGTACGGGTTCGGGTACGGCGTAGGGTATGGGTTAGGGTTAGGGTTAGGGTTAATTTGAGGGTTAGGGCTCGGTTTAGAGTACGGGTTAGGATTAGGGTACGTGTTAGGATTAGGGTACGCGTTAGGGTTAGGGTAGTTATTAAACCTATCCCACTCTCTAGATACCCCTTAACACGTCAAGGAATATTATTTGGGGGTCCAGCCATGGAGAAGAGTTTAGACACTAGGAGAAGATAAGGAACACACCCATTATCAAGAAATCACATTAGGATTCTCTTTTTAACCTGTTCCTTAAAACACTAGTGCTTAGGAAATCTATTGGAGGCAGAAGCAGTCAAGGGTAGCTTAGGGTTAGGGTTAGGGTTAGGGTTAGGGTTAGGGTTAGTTTGAAGGTTAGGGCTCGGTTTAGGGTACGGGTTAGGATTAGGGTTCGTGTTAGGGTTAGGGTAGGGGTTACGGTTAGGTTACGCGTTAGGGTTAGGGTAGTTATTAAACCTATCCCACTCTCTAGATACCCCTTAGCACGTCAAGGAATATTATTTGGGTTTCCAGCCATGGAGAAGAGTTTAGACACTAGGAGAAGATAAGGAACACACCCGTTTTCCTGAAATCACATTAGGATTCTCTTTTTAACCTGTTCCTTAAAACACTAGTGCTTAGGAAATCTATTGGAGGCAGAAGCAGTCAAGGGTAGCTTAGGGTTAGGGTTAGGGTTAGGGTTATGGTTAGCTTTAGGGTACCGCTTAGGGTACGGGTTCGGGTACGGCGTAGGGTATGGGTTAGGGTTAGGGTTAGGGTTAGTTTGAGGGTTAGGGCTCGGTTTAGTGTACGGGTTAGGATTAGTGTACGTGTTAGGTTTAGGGTAAAGGTTAGGGTTAGGGTACGCGTTAGGGTTAGGGTAGTTATTAAACCTATCCCACTCTCTAGATACCCCTTAGCACGTCAAGGAATATTATTTGGGGGTCCAGCCATGGAGAAGAGTTTAGACACTAGGAGAAGATAAGGAACACACCCATTATCAAGAAATCACATTAGGATTCTCTTTTTAACCTGTTCCTTAAAACACTAGTGCTTAGGAAATCTATTGGAGGCAGAAGCAGTCAAGGGTAGCTTAGGGTTAGGGTTAGGGTTATTGTTAGGGTAAGGCTTAGGGTACGGGTTCGGGTACGGCGTAGGGTATGGGTTAGGGTTAGGCTTAGGGTTAGTTTGAGGGTTAGGGCTCGGTTTAGGGTACGGTTTAGGATTAGGGTACGTGTTAGGGTTAGGGTACGCGTTAGGGTTAGGGTAGTTATTAAACCTATCCTACTCTCTAGATACCCCTTAGCACGTCAAGGAATATTATTTGGGGGTCCAGCCATGGAGAAGAATTTAGACACTAGGAGAAGATAAGTAACACACCCATTATCAAGAAATCACATTAGGATTCTCTTTTTAACCTGTTCCTTAAAACACTAGTGCTTAGGAAATCTATTGGAGGCAGAAGCAGTCAAGTGTAGCTTAGGGTTAGGGTTAGGTTTAGTGTTAGGGTACGGGTTAGGTTACGGGTTCGGGTATGGCGTAGGGTATGGGTTAGGGTTAGGGTTAGTGTTAGTTTGAGGGTTAGGTCTCGGTTTAGGGTACGGGTTAGGATTAGGGTACGTGTTAGGGTTAGGGTAGGGGTTAGGGTTAGGGTACGCGTTAGGGTTAGGGTAGTTATTAAACCTATCCCACTCTCTAGATACCCCTTAGCAAGTCAAGGAATATTATTTGGGTGTCCAGCCATGGAAAAGAGTTTAGACACTAGGAGAAGATAAGGAACACACCCATTATCAAGAAATCACATTAGGATTCTCTTTTTAACCTGTTCCTTAAAACACTAGTGCTTAGGAAATCTATTGGAGGCAGAAGCAGTCAAGGGTAGCTTAGGGTTAGGGTTAGGGTTAGGGTTAGGTTTAGGGTACGGCTTAGGGTACGGGTTCGGGTACGGGTTCGGGTACGGCGTAGGGTATGGGTTAGGTTTAGGGTTAGGGTTAGTTTGAGGGTTAGGGCTCGGTTTAGGGTACGGGTTAGGATTGCTGTACGTCTTAGGGTTAGGGTAGAGGTTAGGGTTAGGGTACGCGTAAGGGTTAGGGTAGTTATTAAACCTATCCCACTCTCTAGATACCCCTTAGCACGTCAAGGAATATTATTTGGGGGTCCAGCCATGGAGAAGAGTTTAGACACTAGGAGAAGATAAGGAACACACCCATTATCAAGAAATCACATTAGGATTCTCTTTTTAACCTGTTCCTTAAAACACTAGTGCTTAGGAAATCTATTGGAGGCAGATGCAGTTAAGGGTAGCTTAGGGTTAGGGTTAGGGTTATTGTTAGGGTAAGGCTTAGGGTACGGGTTCGGGTACGGCATAGGGTATGGGTTAGGGTTAGGGTTAGGGTTAGTTTGAGGGTTAGTGCTCGGTTTAGGGTACGGGTTAGGATTAGGGTACGTGTTAGGGTTAGGGTAGGGGTTAGGGTTAGGGTACGCGTTAGGGTTAGGGTAGTTATTAAACCTATCCCACTCCCTAGATACCCCTTAGCACGTCAAGGAATATTATTTGGGGGTCCAGCCATGGAGAAGAGTTTAGACACTAGGAGAAGATAAGGAACACACCCATTATCAAGAAATCACATTAGGATACTCTTTTTAACCTGTTCCTTAAAACACTGATGTTTAGGAAATCTATTGGAGGCAGAAGCAGTCAAGGGTAGCTTAGGGTTAGGTTTAGGGTTAGGGTACGGCTTAGGGTACGGCTTAGGGTACGGGTTCGGGTACGGGTTCGGGTACGGCGTAGGGTATGGGTTAGGGTTAGGGTTAGGGATAGTTTGAGGGTTAGGGCTCGGTTTAGGTTACGGGTTAGGATTAGGGTACGTGTTAGGGTTAGGTTAGGGGTTAGGGTTAGGGTACGCGTTAGGGTTAGTGTCGTTATTAAACCTATCCCACTCTCTAGATACCCCTTAGCACGTCAAGGAATATTATTTGGGTGTCCAGCCATGGAGAAGAGTTTAGACACTAGGAGAAGATAAGGAACACACCCATTATCAAGAAATCACATTAGGATTCTCTTTTTAACCTGTTCCTTAAAACACTAGTGCTTAGGAAATCTATTGGAGGCAGAAGCAGTCAAGGGTAGCTTAGGGTTAGGTTTAGGGTTAGGGTTAGGGTTAGGGTACGGCTTAGGGTACGGGTTCGGTAACGGGTTCGTGTACGGCGTAGGGTATGGGTTAGGGTTAGGGTTAGGGTTAGTTTGAAGGTTAGGGCTCGGTTTAGGGTACGGGTTAGGATTAGGGTTAGGGTTAGGGTTATTGTTAGGGTAAGGCTTAGGGTACGGGTTCGGGTACGGCGTAGGGTATGGGTTAGGGTTAGGGTTAGTGTTAGTTTGAGGGTTAGGGCTCGGTTTAGGGGACGGTTTAGGATTAGGGTACGTGTTAGGGTTAGGGTACGCGTTAGGGTTAGGGTAGTTATTAAACCTATCCCACTCTCTAGATACCCCTTAGCACGTCAAGGAATATTATTTGGGGGTCCAGCCATGGAGAAGAGTTTAGACACTAGGAGAAGATAAGGAACACACCCATTATCCTGAAATCACAATAGGATTCTCTTTTTAACCTGTTCCTTAATACACTAGTGCTTAGGAAATCTATTGGAGGCAGAAGCAGTCAAGGGTAGCTTAGGGTACGTGTTAGGATTATTGTACGTGTTAGGGTTAGGGTAGAGGTTAGGGTTAGGGTACGCGTTAGGGTTAGGGTAGTTATTAAACCTATCCCACTCTCTAGATACCCCTTAGCACGTCAAGGAATATTATTTGGGGGTCCAGCCATGGAGAAGAGTTTAGACACTAGGAGAAGATAAGGAACACACCCATTATCCTGAAATCACAATAGGATTCTCTTTTTAACCTGTTCCTTAATACACTATTGCTTAGGAAATCTATTGGAGGCAGAAGCAGTCAAGGGTAGCTTAGGGTTAGGGTTAGGGTTAGGGTTAGGGTACGGCTTAGGGTACGGTTTCGGGTACGGGTTCGGGTACGGCGTAGGGTATGGGTTAGGGTTAGGGTTAGGGATAGTTTGAGGGTTAGTGCTCGGTTTAGGGTACGGGTTAGGATTAGGGTACATGTTAGGGTTAGGTTAGGGGTTAGGGTTAGGGTACGCGTTAGGGTTAGGGTAGTTATTAAACCTATCCCACTCTCTAGATACCCCTTAGCACGTCAAGGAATATTATTTGGGTGTCCAGCCATGGAGAAGAGTTTAGACACTAGGAGAAGATAAGGAACACACCCATTATCCTGAAATCACATTAGGATTCTCTTTTTAACCTGTTCCTTAAAACACTAGTGCTTAGGAAATCTATTGGAGGCAGAAGCAGTCAAGGGTAGCTTAGGGTTAGGGTTAGGGTTAGGGTTAGGGTTAGCTTTAGGGTACCGCTTAGGGTACGGGTTCGGGTACGGCGTAGGGTATGGGTTAGGGTTAGGGTTAGGGTTAATTTGAGGGTTAGGGCTCGGTTTAGGGTACGGGTTAGGATTAGGGTACGTGTTAGGGTTAGGGTACGCGTTAGGGTTAGGGTAGTTATTAAACCTATCCCACTCTCTAGATACCCCTTAGCACGTCAAGGAATATTATTTGGGGGTCCAGCCATGGAGAAGAGTTTAGACACTAGGAGAAGATAAGGAACACACCCATTATCAAGAAATCACATTAGGATTCTCTTTTTAACCTGTTCCTTAAAACACTAGTGCTTAGGAAATCTATTGGAGGCAGAAGCAGTCAAGGGTAACTTAGGGTTAGGGTTAGGGTTAGGGTTAGGGTTAGTGTTAGGGTACGGGTTAGGTTACGGGTTCGGGTACGGCGTAGGGTATGGGTTAGGGTTAGGGTTAGTTTGAGGGTTAGGGCTCGTTTTAGGGTACGGGTTAGGATTAGGGTACGTGTTAGGATTAGGGTAGGGGATAGGGTAAGTGTACGCGTTAGGGTTAGGGTAGTTATTAAACCTATCCCACTCTCTAGATACCCCTTAGCACGTCAAGGAATATTATTTGGGTGTCCAGCCATGGAGAAGAGTTTAGACACTAGGAGAATATAAAGAACACACCCATTATCAAGAAATCACATTAGGATTCACTTTTTAACGTGTTCCTTAAAACACTAGTGCTTAGGAAATCTATTGGAGGCAGAAGCAGTCAAGGGTAGCTTAGGGTTAGGGTTAGGGTTAGGGTTAGTGTTAGGGTACGGCTTAGGGTACGGGTTCGGGTACGGGTTCGGGTACGGCGTAGGGTATGGGTTAGGGTTAGGGTTAGGGTTAGTTTGAGGGTTAGGGCTCGGTTTAGGGTACGGGTTAGGATTAGGGTACGTGTTAAAGTTAGGGTAGGGGTTAGGGTTAGGGTACGCGTTAGGGTTAGGGTAGTTATTAAACCTATCCCACTCTCTAGATACCCCTTAGCACGTCAAGGAATATTATTTGGGGGTCCAGCCATGGAGAAGAGTTTAGACACTAGGAGAAGGTAAGGAACACACCCATTAAACTGAAATCACATTAGGATTCCCTTTTTAACCTGTTCCTTAAAACACTAGTGCTTAGGAAATCTATTGGAGGCAGAAGCAGTCAAGGGTAGCTTAGGGTTAGTTTTAGGGTTAGGGTATGGCTTAGGGTACGGGTTCGGTTACGGGTTCGGGTACGGGTTCGGGTACGGCGTAGGGTATGGGTTAGGGTTAGGGTTAGGGTTAGTTTGAGGGTTAGAGCTCGGTTTACGGTACGTGTTAGGGTTAGGGTAGGGGTTAGGGTTAGGGTACGCGTTAGGGTTAGGGTAGTTATTAAACCTATCCCACTCTCTAGATAACACTTAGCAAGTCAAGGAATATTATTTGGGGGTCCAGCCATGGAGAAGAGTTTAGACACTAGGAGAAGATAAGGAACACACCCATTATCCTGAAATCACAATAGGATTCTCTTTTTAACCTGTTCCTTAATACACTAGTGCTTAGGAAATCTATTGGAGGCAGAAGCAGTCAAGGGTAGCTTAGGGTTAGGGTTAGGGTTAGGGTTAGGGTTAGGGTACGGCTTAGGGTACGGGTTCGGGTACGGGTTCGGGTACGGCGTAGGGTATGGGTTAGGGTTAGTGTTAGGGATAGTTTGAGGGTTAGTGCTCGGTTTAGGGTACGGGTTAGGATTAGGGTACATGTTAGGGTTAGGTTAGGGGTTAGGGTTAGGGTACGCGTTAGGGTTAGGGTAGTTATTAAACCTATCCCACTCCCTGGATACCCCTCAGCACGTCAAGGAATATTATTTGGGGGTCCAGCCATGGAGAAGAGTTTAGACACTAGGAGAAGATAAGGAACACACCCATTATCAAGAAATCACATTAGGATTCTCTTTTTAACCTGTTCCTTAAAACACTAGTGCTTAGGAAATCTATTGGAGGCAGAAGCAGTCAAGGGTAGCTTAGGGTTAGGGTTAGGGTTAGGGTTAGGGTTAAGGTACGCCTTAGGGTACGTGTTCGGGTACGGGTTCGGGTACTGCGTAGGGTATGGGTTAGGGTTAGTGTTAGTTTGAGGGTTAGGGCTCGGTTTAGGGTACGGGTTAGGATTAGGGTACGTGTTAGGGTTAGGGTAGGGGTTATGGTTAGGGTACGCGTTAGGGTTAGGGTAGTTATTAAACCTATCCCACTCTCTAGATAACACTTAGCACTTCAAGGAATATTATTTGGGGGTCCAGGCATGGAGAAGAGTTGAGACACTAGGAGAAGATAAGGAACACACCCATTATCAAGAAATCACATTAGGATTCTCTTTTTAACCTGTTCCTTAAAACACTAGTGCTTAGGAAATCTATTGGAGGCAGAAGCAGTCAAGGGTAGCTTAGGTTTAGGGTTAGGGTTATTGTTAGGGTAAGGCTTAGGGTACCGTTTAGGGTACGGGTTCGGGTACGGCGTAGGATATGGGTTAGGGTTAGGGTTAGGGTTAATTTGAGGGTTAGGGCTCGGTTTAGGGTACGGGTTAGGATTAGGGTACGTGTTAGGGTTAGGGTACGCGTTAGGTTTAGGGTAGTTATTAAACCTATCCCACTCTCTAGATACCCCTTAGCACGTCAAGGAATATTATTTGGGGGTCCAGCCATGGAGAAGAGTTTAGACACTAGGAGAAGATAAGGAACACACCCATTATCAAGAAATCACATTAGGATTCTCTTTTTAACCTCTTCCTTAAAACACTAGTGCTTAGGAAATCTATTGGAGGCAGAAGCAGTCAAGGGTAGCTTAGGGTTAGGGTTAGGGTTAGGGTTAGGGTTAGGGTACGGCTTAGGGTACGGTTTCGGGTACGGGTTCGGGTACGGCGTAGGGTATGGGTTCGGGTTAGGTTGAGGGTTAGTTTGAGGGTTAGGGCACGGTTTAGGTTACGGGTTAGGATTAGTGTACGTGTTAGGGTTAAGGTAGAGGTTAGGGATAGGGTACGCGTTAGGGTTTGGGTAGTTATTAAACCTATCCCACTCTCTAGATTCCCCTTAGCACGTCAAGGAATATTATTTGGGTGTCCAGCCATGGAGAAGAGTTTAGACACTAGGAGAAGATAAGGAACACACCCATTATCAAGAAATCACGTTAGGATTCTCTTTTTAACCTATTCCTTAAAACACTATTGCTTAGGAAATCTATTGGAGGCAGAAGCAGTCAAGGGTAGCTTAGGGTTAGGGTTAGGGTTAGGGTTAGGGTACGGCTTAGGGTACGGGTTCGGGTACGGGTTCGGGTACGGCGTAGGGTATGGGTTAGGTTTAGTGTTAGGGTTAGTTTGAGGGTTAGGGCTCGGTTTAGGGTACGGGTTAGGATTAGTGTACGTGTTAGGGTTAGGGTAGAGGTTAGGGTTAGGTTACGCGTTAGGGTTAGGGTAGTTATTAAACCCATCCCACTCTCTAGATACCCCTTAGCACGTCAAGGAATAATATTTGGGGGTCCAGCCATGGAGAAGAGTTTAGACACTAGGAGAAGATAAGGAACACACCCATTATCAAGAAATCACATTAGGATTCTCTTTTTAACCTGTTCCTTAAAACACTAGTGCTTAGGAAATCTATTGGAGGCAGAAGCAGTCAAGGGTAGCTTAGGGTTAGGGTTAGGGTTATTGTTAGGGTAAGGCTTAGGGTACGGGTTCGGGTACGGCATAGGGTATGTTTTAGGGTTAGGGTTAGGGTTAGTTTGAGGGTTAGGGCTCGGTTTAGGGTACGGGTTAGGATTAGGGTACGTGTTAGGGTTAGGGTAGGGGTTAGGGTTAGGGTACGCGTTAGGGTTAGGGTAGTTATTAAACCTATCCCACTCCCTAGATACCGCTTAGCACGTCAAGGAATATTATTTGCGGGTCCAGCCATGGAGAAGAGTTTAGACAGTAGGAGAATATAAGGAACACACGCATTATCAAGAAATCACTTTAGGATTCTCTTTTTAACCTGTTCCTTAAAACACTAGTGCTTAGGAAATCTATTGGAGGCAGAAGCAGTCAAGGGTAGTTTAGGGTTAGGGTTAGGGTTAGGGTTAGGGTTAGGGTACGGCTTAGGGTACGGGTTCGGGTACGGGTTCGTGTACGGCGTAGGGTATGGGTTAGGGTTAGGGTTAGGGTTAGTTTGAAGGTTAGGTCTCGGTTTAGGGTACGGGTTAGGATTAGGGTTCGTGTTAGGGTTAGGGTAGGGGTTACGGTTAGGGTACGCGTTAGGGTTAGGGTAGTTATTAAACCTATCCCACTCTCTAGATACCCCTTAGCACGACAAGGAATATTATTTGGGTGTCCAGCCATGGAGAAGAGTTTAGACACTAGGAGAAGATAAGGAACACACCCATTATCCTGAAATCACATTAGGATTCTCTTTTTAACCTGTTCCTTAGTACACTAGTGCTTAGGAAATCTATTGGAGGCAGAAGCAGTCAAGGGTAGCTTAGGGTTAGGGTTAGGGTTAGGGTTAGGGTTAGGGTACGGCTTAGGGTACGGGTTCGGGTACGGGTTCGGGTACGGCGTAGGGTATGGGTTAGGGTTAGTGTTAGGGTTAGTTTGAGGGTTAGGGCTCGGTTTAGGTTACGGGTTAGGATTAGTGTACGTGTTAGGGTTAGGGTATGCATTAGGGTTAGGGTAGTTATTAAACCTATCCCACTCTCTAGATACCACTTAGCACGTCAAGGAATATTATTTGGGGGTCCAGCCATGGAGAAGAGTTTAGACACTAGGAGAAGATAAGGAACACACACATTATCAAGAAATCACGTTAGGATTCTCTTTTTAACCTATTCCTTAAAACACTATTGCTTAGAAAATCTATTGGAGGCAGAAGCAGTCAAGGGTAGCTTAGGGTTAGGGTTAGGGTTAGGGTTAGGGTTAGGGTACGGCTTAGGGTACGGTTTCGGGTACGGGTTCGGGTACGGCGTAGGGTATGGGTTCGGGTTAGGTTGAGGGTTAGTTTGAGGGTTAGGGCTCGGTTTAGGGTACGGGTTAGCATTAGGGTACGTGTTAGGGTTAGGGAAGGGGTTAGGGTTAGGGTACGCGTTAGGGTTAGGGTAGTTATTAAACCTATCCCACTCTCTAGATACCCCTTAGCACGTCAAGGAATATTATTTGGGGGTCCAGCCATGGAGAAGAGTTTAGACACTAGGAGAAGATAAGGAACACACCCATTATCAAGAAATCACATTAGGATTCTCTTTTTAACCTGTTCCTTAAAACACTAGTGCTTAGGAAATCTATTGGAGGCAGAAGCAGTCAAGGGTAGCTTAGGGTTAGGGTTAGGGTTATTGTTAGGGTAAGGCTTAGGGTACGGGTTCGGGTACGGCGTAGGGTATGGGTTAGGGTTAGGGTTAGGGTTAGTTTGAGGGTTAGGGCTCGGTTTAGGGTACGGTTTAGGATTAGGGTACGTGTTAGGGTTAGAGTACGCGTTAGGGTTAGGGTAGTTATTAAACCTATCGCACTCTCTAGATACCCCTTAGCACGTCAAGGAATATTATTTGGGGGTCCAGCCATGGAGAAGAGTTTAGACACTAGGAGAAGATAAGGAACACACCCATTATCCTGAAATCACAATAGGATTCTCTTTTTAACCTGTTCCTTAATACACTAGTGCTTAGGAAATCTATTGGAGGCAGAAGCAGTCAAGGGTAGCTTAGGGTTAGGGTTAGGGTTAGGGTTAGGGTTAGGGTTAGGGTACGGCTTAGGGTACGGGTTCGGGTACGGGTTCGGGTACGGCGTAGGGTATGGGTTAGGGTTAGGGTTAGGGATAGTTTGAGGGTTAGTGCTCGGTTTAGGGTACGGGTTAGGATTAGGGTACATGTTAGGGTTAGGTTAGGGGTTAGGGTTAGGGTACGCGTTACGGTTAGGGTAGTTATTAAACCTATCCCACTCCCTAGATACCCCTCAGCACGTCAAGGAATATTATTTGGGGGTCCAGCCATGGAGAAGTGTTTAGACACTAGGAGAAGATAAGGAACACACCCATTATCAAGAAATCACATTAGGATTCTCTTTTTAACCTGTTCCTTAAAACACTAGTGCTTAGGAAATCTATTGGAGGCAGAAGCAGTCAAGGGTAGCTTAGGGTTAGGGTTAGGGTTATTGTTAGGGTAAGGCTTAGGGTACGGGTTCGGGTATGGCGTAGGGTATGGGTTAGGGTTAGGGTTAGTTTGAGGGTTAGGGCTCGGTTTAGGGTACGGTTTAGGATTAGGGTACATGTTAGAGTTAGGGTACGCGTTAGGGTTAGGGTAGTTATTAAACCTATCCCACTCTCTATAAACCCCTTAGCACGTCAAGGAATATTATTTGGGGGTCCAGCCATGGAGAAGAGTTTAGACACTAGGAGAAGATAAGGAACACACCCATTATCCTGAAATCACAATAGGATTCTCTTTTTAACCTGTTCCTTAATACACTAGTGCTTAGGAAATCTATTGGAGGCAGAAGCAGTCAAGGGTAGCTTAGGGTTAGGGTTAGGGTTAGGGTTAGGGTTAGGGTTAGGGTACGGCTTAGGTTACGGGTTCGGGTACGGGTTCGGGTACGGCATAGGGTATGGGTTAGGGTTAGGGTTAGGGATAGTTTGAGGGTTAGTGCTCGGTTTAGGGTACAGATTAGGATTAGGGTACATGTTAGGGTTAGGTTAGGGGTTAGGGTTAGGGTACGCGTTAGGGTTAGGGTAGTTATTAAACCTATCCCACTCTCTAGATACCCCTTAGCACGTCAAGGAATATTATTTGGGGTCCAGCCAGGGAGAAGAGTTTAGACACTAGGAGAAGATAAGGAACACACCCATTATCAAGAAATCACATTAGGATTCTCTTTTTAACCTGTTCCTTAAAACACTAGTGCTTAGGAAATCTATTGGAGGCAGAAGCAGTCAAGGGTAGCTTAGGGATAGGGTTAGGGTTAGGGTTAGGGTACCGCTTAGGGTACGGGTTCGGGTACGGCGTAGGATATGGGTTAGGGTTAGGGTTAGGGTTAATTTGAGGGTTAGGGCTCGGTTTAGGGTACGGGTTAGGATTAGGGTACGTGTTAGTGTTAGGGTACGCGTTAGGTTTAGGGTAGTTATTAAACCTATCCCACTCTCTAGATACCCCTTAGCACGTCAAGGAATATTATTTGGGGGTCCAGCCATGGAGAAGAGTTTAGACACTAGGAGAAGATAAGGAACACACCCATTATCAAGAAATCACATTAGGATTCTCTTTTTAACATGTTCCTTAAAACACTAGTGCTTAGGAAATCTATTGGAGGCAGAAGCAGTCAAGGGTAGCTTAGGGTTAGGGTTAGGGTTAGGGTTAGGGTTAGGGTACGGCTTAGGGTACGGTTTCGGGTACGGGTTCGGGTACGGCGTAGGGTATGGGTTCGGGTTAGGTTGAGGGTTAGTTTGAGGGTTAGGGCACGGTTTAGGTTACGGGTTAGGATTAGTGTACGTGTTAGGGTTAAGGTAGAGGTTAGGGATAGGGTACGCGTTAGGGTTTGGGTAGTTATTAAACCTATCCCACTCTCTAGATTCCCCTTAGCACGTCAAGGAATATTATTTGGGTGTCCAGCCATGGAGAAGAGTTTA
This sequence comes from Eschrichtius robustus, assembly GCF_028021215.1. NCBI lineage: Eukaryota > Metazoa > Chordata > Mammalia > Artiodactyla > Eschrichtiidae > Eschrichtius > Eschrichtius robustus. The sequence goes on along the minus strand of NW_027175723.1, from coordinate 150,535 downwards.
GACACTAGGAGAAGATAAGGAACACACCCATTATCAAGAAATCACGTTAGGATTCTCTTTTTAACCTATTCCTTAAAACACTATTGCTTAGGAAATCTATTGGAGGCAGAAGCAGTCAAGGGTAGCTTAGGGTTAGGGTTAGGGTTAGGGTTAGGGTTAGGGTACGGCTTAGGGTACGGTTTCGGGTACGGGTTCGGGTACGGCGTAGGGTATGGTTTCGGGTTAGGTTGAGGGTTAGTTTGAGGGTTAGGGCACGGTTTAGGTTACGGGTTAGGATTAGTGTACGTGTTAGGGTTAAGGTAGAGGTTAGGGATAGGGTACGCGTTAGGGTTTGGGTAGTTATTAAACCTATCCCACTCTCTAGATACCCCTTAGCACGTCAAGGAATATTATTTGTGTGTCCAGCCATGGAGAAGAGTTTAGACACTAGGAGAAAATAAGGAACACACCCATTATCAAGAAATCACATTAGGATTCACTTTTTAACCTGTTCCTTAAAACACTAGTGCTTAGGAAATCTATTGGAGGCAGAAGCAGTCAAGGGTAGCTTAGGGTTAGGGTTAGGGTTATTGTTAGGGTAAGGCTTAGGGTACGGGTTCGGGTACGGCGTAGGGTATGGGTTAGGGTTAGGGTTAGGGTTAGTTTGAGGGTTAGGGCTCGGTTTAGGGTACGGTTTAGGATTAGGGTACGTGTTAGGGTTAGAGTACGCGTTAGGGTTAGGGTAGTTATTAAACCTATCGCACTCTCTAGATACCCCTTAGCACGTCAAGGAATATTATTTGGGGGTCCAGCCATGGAGAAGAGTTTAGACACTAGGAGAAGATAAGGAACACACCCATTATCCTGAAATCACAATAGGATTCTCTTTTTAACCTGTTCCTTAATACACTAGTGCTTAGGAAATCTATTGGAGGCAGAAGCAGTCAAGGGTAGCTTAGGGTTAGGGTTAGGGTTAGGGTTAGGGTTAGGGTTAGGGTACGGCTTAGGGTACGGGTTCGGGTACGGGTTCGGGTACGGCGTAGGGTATGGGTTAGGGTTAGGGTTAGGGATAGTTTGAGGGTTAGTGCTCGGTTTAGGGTACGGGTTAGGATTAGGGTACATGTTAGGGTTAGGTTAGGGGTTAGGGTTAGGGTACGCGTTAGGGTTAGGGTAGTTATTAAACCTATCCCACTCCCTAGATACCCCTCAGCACGTCAAGGAATATTATTTGGGGGTCCAGCCATGGAGAAGTGTTTAGACACTAGGAGAAGATAAGGAACACACCCATTATCAAGAAATCACATTAGGATTCTCTTTTTAACCTGTTCCTTAAAACACTAGTGCTTAGGAAATCTATTGGAGGCAGAAGCAGTCAAGGGTAGCTTAGGGTTAGGGTTAGGGTTATTGTTAGGGTAAGGCTTAGGGTACGGGTTCGGGTATGGCGTAGGGTATGGGTTAGGGTTAGGGTTAGTTTGAGGGTTAGGGCTCGGTTTAGGGTACGGTTTAGGATTAGGGTACATGTTAGAGTTAGGGTACGCGTTAAGGTTAGGGTAGTTATTAAACCTATCCCACTCTCTATAAACCCCTTAGCACGTCAAGGAATATTATTTGGGGGTCCAGCCATGGAGAAGAGTTTAGACACTAGGAGAAGATAAGGAACACACCCATTATCCTGAAATCACAATAGGATTCTCTTTTTAACCTGTTCCTTAATACACTAGTGCTTAGGAAATCTATTGGAGGCAGAAGCAGTCAAGGGTAGCTTAGGGTTAGGGTTAGGGTTAGGGTTAGGTTTAGGGTTAGGGTACGGCTTAGGTTACGGGTTCGGGTACGGGTTCGGGTACGGCATAGGGTATGGGTTAGGGTTAGGGTTAGGGATAGTTTGAGGGTTAGTGCTCGGTTTAGGGTACAGATTAGGATTAGGGTACATGTTAGGGTTTGGTTAGGGGTTAGGGTTAGGGTACGCGTTAGGGTTAGGGTAGTTATTAAACCTATCCCACTGTCTAGATACCCCTTAGCACGTCAAGGAATATTATTTGGGGTCCAGCCAGGGAGAAGAGTTTAGACACTAGGAGAAGATAAGGAACACACCCATTATCAAGAAATCACATTAGGATTCTCTTTTTAACCTGTTCCTTAAAACACTAGTGCTTAGGAAATCTATTGGAGGCAGAAGCAGTCAAGGGTAGCTTAGGGATAGGGTTAGGGTTAGGGTTAGGGTACCGCTTAGGGTACGGGTTCGGGTACGGCGTAGGATATGGGTTAGGGTTAGGGTTAGGGTTAATTTGAGGGTTAGGGCTCGGTTTAGGGTACGGGTTAGGATTAGGGTACGTGTTAGTGTTAGGGTACGCGTTAGGTTTAGGGTAGTTATTAAACCTATCCCACTCTCTAGATACCCCTTAGCACGTCAAGGAATATTATTTGGGGGTCCAGCCATGGAGAAGAGTTTAGACACTAGGAGAAGATAAGGAACACACCCATTATCAAGAAATCACATTAGGATTCTCTTTTTAACATGTTCCTTAAAACACTAGTGCTTAGGAAATCTATTGGAGGCAGAAGCAGTCAAGGGTAGCTTAGGGTTAGGGTTAGGGTTAGGGTTAGGGTTAGGGTACGGCTTAGGGTACGGTTTCGGGTACGGGTTCGGGTACGGCGTAGGGTATGGGTTCGGGTTAGGTTGAGGGTTAGTTTGAGGGTTAGGGCACGGTTTAGGTTACGGGTTAGGATTAGTGTACGTGTTAGGGTTAAGGTAGAGGTTAGGGATAGGGTACGCGTTAGGGTTTGGGTAGTTATTAAACCTATCCCACTCTCTAGATTCCCCTTAGCACGTCAAGGAATATTATTTGGGTGTCCAGCCATGGAGAAGAGTTTAGACACTAGGAGAAGATAAGGAACACACCCATTATCAAGAAATCACGTTAGGATTCTCTTTTTAACCTATTCCTTAAAACACTATTGCTTAGGAAATCTATTGGAGGCAGAAGCAGTCAAGGGTAGCTTAGGGTTAGGGTTAGGGTTAGGGTTAGGGTTAGGGTACGGCTTAGGGTACGGTTTCGGGTACGGGTTCGGGTACGGCGTAGGGTATGGTTTCGGGTTAGGTTGAGGGTTAGTTTGAGGGTTAGGGCACGGTTTAGGTTACGGGTTAGGATTAGTGTACGTGTTAGGGTTAAGGTAGAGGTTAGGGATAGGGTACGCGTTAGGGTTTGGGTAGTTATTAAACCTATCCCACTCTCTAGATACCCCTTAGCACGTCAAGGAATATTATTTGTGTGTCCAGCCATGGAGAAGAGTTTAGACACTAGGAGAAAATAAGGAACACACCCATTATCAAGAAATCACATTAGGATTCACTTTTTAACCTGTTCCTTAAAACACTAGTGCTTAGGAAATCTATTGGAGGCAGAAGCAGTCAAGGGTAGCTTAGGGTTAGGGTTAGGGTTAGGGTTAGTGTTAGGGTACGGCTTAGGGTTCGGGTTCGGGTACGGGTTCGGGTACGGCGTAGGGTATGGGTTAGGGTTAGGGTTAGGGTTAGTTTGAGGGTTAGGGCTCGGTTTAGGGTACGGGTTAGCATTAGGGTACGTGTTAGGGTTAGGGAAGGGGTTAGGGTTAGGGTACGCGTTAGGGTTAGGGTAGTTATTAAACCTATCCCACTCTCTAGATACCCCTTAGCACGTCAAGGAATATTATTTGGGGGTCCAGCCATGGAGAAGAGTTTAGACACTAGGAGAAGATAAGGAACACACCCATTATCAAGAAATCACATTAGGATTCTCTTTTTAACCTGTTCCTTAAAACACTAGTGCTTAGGAAATCTATTGGAGGCAGAAGCAGTCAAGGGTAGCTTAGGGTTAGGGTTAGGGTTATTGTTAGGGTAAGGCTTAGGGTACGGGTTCGGGTACGGCGTAGGGTATGGGTTAGGGTTAGGGTTAGGGTTAGTTTGAGGGTTAGGGCTCGGTTTAGGGTACGGTTTAGGATTAGGGTACGTGTTAGGGTTAGAGTACGCGTTAGGGTTAGGGTAGTTATTAAACCTATCGCACTCTCTAGATACCCCTTAGCACGTCAAGGAATATTATTTGGGGGTCCAGCCATGGAGAAGAGTTTAGACACTAGGAGAAGATAAGGAACACACCCATTATCCTGAAATCACAATAGGATTCTCTTTTTAACCTGTTCCTTAATACACTAGTGCTTAGGAAATCTATTGGAGGCAGAAGCAGTCAAGGGTAGCTTAGGGTTAGGGTTAGGGTTAGGGTTAGGGTTAGGGTTAGGGTACGGCTTAGGGTACGGGTTCGGGTACGGGTTCGGGTACGGCGTAGGGTATGGGTTAGGGTTAGGGTTAGGGATAGTTTGAGGGTTAGTGCTCGGTTTAGGGTACGGGTTAGGATTAGGGTACATGTTAGGGTTAGGTTAGGGGTTAGGGTTAGGGTACGCGTTAGGGTTAGGGTAGTTATTAAACCTATCCCACTCCCTAGATACCCCTCAGCACGTCAAGGAATATTATTTGGGGGTCCAGCCATGGAGAAGTGTTTAGACACTAGGAGAAGATAAGGAACACACCCATTATCAAGAAATCACATTAGGATTCTCTTTTTAACCTGTTCCTTAAAACACTAGTGCTTAGGAAATCTATTGGAGGCAGAAGCAGTCAAGGGTAGCTTAGGGTTAGGGTTAGGGTTATTGTTAGGGTAAGGCTTAGGGTACGGGTTCGGGTATGGCGTAGGGTATGGGTTAGGGTTAGGGTTAGTTTGAGGGTTAGGGCTCGGTTTAGGGTACGGTTTAGGATTAGGGTACATGTTAGAGTTAGGGTACGCGTTAAGGTTAGGGTAGTTATTAAACCTATCCCACTCTCTATAAACCCCTTAGCACGTCAAGGAATATTATTTGGGGGTCCAGCCATGGAGAAGAGTTTAGACACTAGGAGAAGATAAGGAACACACCCATTATCCTGAAATCACAATAGGATTCTCTTTTTAACCTGTTCCTTAATACACTAGTGCTTAGGAAATCTATTGGAGGCAGAAGCAGTCAAGGGTAGCTTAGGGTTAGGGTTAGGGTTAGGGTTAGGTTTAGGGTTAGGGTACGGCTTAGGTTACGGGTTCGGGTACGGGTTCGGGTACGGCATAGGGTATGGGTTAGGGTTAGGGTTAGGGATAGTTTGAGGGTTAGTGCTCGGTTTAGGGTACAGATTAGGATTAGGGTACATGTTAGGGTTTGGTTAGGGGTTAGGGTTAGGGTACGCGTTAGGGTTAGGGTAGTTATTAAACCTATCCCACTGTCTAGATACCCCTTAGCACGTCAAGGAATATTATTTGGGGTCCAGCCAGGGAGAAGAGTTTAGACACTAGGAGAAGATAAGGAACACACCCATTATCAAGAAATCACATTAGGATTCTCTTTTTAACCTGTTCCTTAAAACACTAGTGCTTAGGAAATCTATTGGAGGCAGAAGCAGTCAAGGGTAGCTTAGGGATAGGGTTAGGGTTAGGGTTAGGGTACCGCTTAGGGTACGGGTTCGGGTACGGCGTAGGATATGGGTTAGGGTTAGGGTTAGGGTTAATTTGAGGGTTAGGGCTCGGTTTAGGGTACGGGTTAGGATTAGGGTACGTGTTAGTGTTAGGTTACGCGTTAGGTTTAGGGTAGTTATTAAACCTATCCCACTCTCTAGATACCCCTTAGCACGTCAAGGAATATTATTTGGGGGTCCAGCCATGGAGAAGAGTTTAGACACTAGAAGAAGATAAGGAACACACCCATTATCAAGAAATCACATTAGGATTCTCTTTTTAACATGTTCCTTAAAACACTAGTGCTTAGGAAATCTATTGGAGGCAGAAGCAGTCAAGGGTAGCTTAGGGTTAGGGTTAGGGTTAGGGTTAGGGTTAGTGTTAGGGTACGGGTTAGGTTACGGGTTCGGGTAAGGCGTAGGGTATGGGTTAGGGTTAGGGTTAGGGTTGGTTTGAGGGTTAGGGCTCGGTTTAGGTTACGGGTTAGGATTAGGGTACGTGTTAGGGTTAGGGTAGGGGTTAGGGTTAGGGTACTCGTTAGGGTTAGGGTAGTTATTAAACCTATCCCACTCTCTAGATACCCCTTAGCACGTCAAGGAATATTATTTGGGTGTCCAGCCATGGAGAAGAGTTTAGACACTAGGAGAAGATAAGGAACACACCCATTATCAAGAAATCACATTAGGATTCTCTTTTTAACCTGTTCCTTAAAACACTAGTGCTTAGGAAATCTATTGGAGGCAGAAGCAGTCAAGGGTAGCTTAGGGTTAGGGTCAGGGTTAGGGTTAGTGTTAGGGTACGGCTTAGGGTTCGGGTTCGGGTACGGGTTCGTGTACGGCGTAGGGTATGGGTTAGGGTTAGGGTTAGGGTTAGTTTGAGGGTTAGGGCTCGGTTTAGGGTACGGGTTAGCATTAGGGTACGTGTTAGGGTTAGGGTAGGGGTTAGGGTTAGGGTACGCGTTAGGGTTAGGGTAGTTATTAAACCTATCCCACTCTCTAGATAACCCTTAGCACGTCAAGGAATATTATTTGGGGGTCCAGCCATGGAGAAGAGTTTAGACACTAGGAGAAGATAAGGAACACACCCATTATCAAGAAATCACATTAGGATTCTCTTTTTAACCTGTTCCTTAAAACACTAGTGCTTAGGAAATCTACTGGAGGCAGAAGCAGTCAAGGGTAGCTTAGGGTTAGGGTTAGGGTTATTGTTAGGGTAAGGCTTAGGGTACGGGTTCGGGTACGGCGTAGGGTATGGGTTAGGGTTAGGGTTAGTTTGAGGGTTAGGGCTCGGTTTAGGGTACGGTTTAGGATTAGGGTACATGTTAGAGTTAGGGTACGCGTTAGGGTTAGGGTAGTTATTAAACCTATCCCACTCTCTATAAACCCCTTAGCACGTCAAGGAATATTATTTGGGGGTCCAGCCATGGAGAAGAGTTTAGACACTAGGAGAAGATAAGGAACACACCCATTATCCTGAAATCACAATAGGATTCTCTTTTTAACCTGTTCCTTAATACACTAGTGCTTAGGAAATCTATTGGAGGCAGAAGCAGTCAAGGGTAGCTTAGGGTTAGGGTTAGGGTTAGGGTTAGTGTTAGGGTACGGCTTAGGTTACGGGTTCGGGTACGGGTTCGGGTACGGCGTAGGGTATGGGTTAGGGTTAGGGTTAGGGATAGTTTGATGGTTAGTGCTCGGTTTAGGGTACAGATTAGGATTAGGGTACATGTTAGGGTTAGTTTAGGGGTTAGGGTTAGGGTACGCGTTAGGGTTAGGGTAGTTATTAAACCTATCCCACTCTCTAGATACCCCTTAGCACGTCAAGGAATATTATTTGGGGTCCAGCCAGGGAGAAGAGTTTAGACACTAGGAGAAGATAAGGAACACACCCATTATCAAGAAATCACATGAGGATTCTCTTTTTAACCTGTTCCTTAAAACACTAGTGCTTAGGAAATCTATTGGAGGCAGAAGCAGTCAAGGGTAGCTTAGGGATAGGGTTAGGGTTAGGGTTAGGGTTAGCTTTAGGGTACCGCTTAGGGTACGGGTTCGGGTACGGCGTAGGATATGGGTTAGGGTTAGGGTTAGGGTTAATTTGAGGGTTAGGGCTCGGTTTAGGGTACGGTTTAGGATTAGGGTACGTGTTAGGGTTAGGGTACGCGTTAGGTTTAGGGTAGTTATTAAACCTATCCCACTCTCTAGATACCCCTTAGCACGTCAAGGAATATTATTTGGGTGTCCAGCCATGGAGAAGAGTTTAGACACTAGGAGAAGATAAGGAACACACCCATTATCAAGAAATCACATTAGGATTCTCTTTTTAACATGTTCCTTAAAACACTAGTGCTTAGGAAATCTATTGGAGGCAGAAGCAGTCAAGGGTAGCTTAGGGTTAGGGTTAGGGTTAGGGTTAGGGTTAGTGTTAGGGTACGGGTTAGGTTACGGGTTCGGGTACGGCGTAGGGTATGGGTTAGGGTTAGGGTTAGGGTTAGTTTGAGGGTTAGGGCTCGGTTTAGGGTACGGGTTAGGATTAGGGTACGTGTTAGGGTTAGGGTAGGGGTTAGGGTTAGGGTACGCGTTAGGGTTAGGGTAGTTATTAAACCTATCCCACTCTCTAGATACCCCTTAGCACGTCAAGGAATATTATTTGGGTGTCCAGCCATGGAGAAGAGTTTAGACACTAGGAGAAGATAAGGAACACACCCATTATCAAGAAATCACATTAGGATTCTCTTTTTAACCTGTTCCTTAAAACACTAGTGCTTAGGAAATCTATTGGAGGCAGAAGCAGTCAAGGGTAGCTTAGGGTTAGGGTTAGGGTTAGGGTACGGCTTAGGGTACGGGTTCGGGTACGGGTTCGGGTACGGCGTAGGGTATGGGTTAGGGTTAGGGTTAGGGATAGTTTGAGGGTTAGTTCTCGGTTTAGGGTACGGGTTAGGATTAGGGTACATGTTAGGGTTAGGTTAGGGGTTAGGGTTAGGGTACGCGTTAGGGTTAGGGTAGTTATTAAACCTATCCCACTCCCTGGATACCCCTCAGCACGTCAAGGAATATTATTTGGGGGTCCAGCCATGGAGAAGAGTTTAGACACTAGGAGAAGATAAGGAACACACCCATTATCAAGAAATCACATTAGGATTCTCTTTTTAACCTGTTCCTTAAAACACTAGTGCTTAGGAAATCTATTGGAGGCAGAAGCAGTCAAGGGTAGCTTAGGGTTAGGGTTAGGGTTAGGGGTTAGGGTTAAGGTACGCCTTAGGGTACGTGTTCGGGTACGGGTTCGGGTACGGCGTAGGGTATGGGTTAGGGTTAGTGTTAGTTTGAGGGTTAGGGCTCGGTTTAGGGTACGGGTTAGGATTAGGGTACGTGTTAGGGTTAGGGTAGGGGTTATGGTTAGGGTACGCGTTAGGGTTAGGGTAGTTATTAAACCTATCCCACTCTCTAGATAACACTTAGCACTTCAAGGAATATTATTTGGGGGTCCAGGCATGGAGAAGAGTTGAGACACTAGGAGAAGATAAGGAACACACCCATTATCAAGAAATCACATTAGGATTCTCTTTTTAACCTGTTCCTTAAAACACTAGTGCTTAGGAAATCTATTGGAGGCAGAAGCAGTCAAGGGTAGCTTAGGTTTAGGGTTAGGGTTATTGTTAGGGTAAGGCTTAGGGTACGGGTTCGGGTACGGCGTAGGGTATGGGTTAGGGTTACTGTTAGGGTTAGTTTGAGGGTTAGGGCTCGGTTTAGGGTACGGTTTAGGATTAGGGTACGTGTTAGGGTTAGGGTACGCGTTAGGGTTAGGGTAGTTATTAAACCTATCCCACTCTCTAGATACCCCTTAGCACGTCAAGGAATATTATTTGGGGGTCCAGCCATGGAGAAGAGTTTAGACACTAGGAGAAGATAAGGAACACACCCATTATCCTGAAATCACATTAGGATTCACTTTTTAACCTGTTCCTTAAAACACTAGTGCTTAGGAAATCTATTGGAGGCAGAAGCAGTCAAGGGTAGCTTAGGGTTAGTGTTAGGGTTAGGGTTAGTGTTAGGGTATGGCTTAGGGTTCGGGTTCGGGTACGGGTTCGGGTACGGCGTAGGGTATGGGTTAGGGTTAGGGTTAGGGTTAGTTTGAGGGTTAGGGCTCGGTTTAGGGTACGGGTTAGGATTAGGGTACGTGTTAGGGTTAGGGTAGGGGTTAGGGTTAGGGTACGCGTTAGGGTTAGGGTAGTTATTAAACCTATCCCACTCTCTAGATACCCCTTAGCACGTCAAGGAATATTATTTGGGGGTCCAGCCATGGAGAAGAGTTTAGACACTAGGAGAATATAAGGAACACACCCATTATCAAGAAATCACATTAGGATTCTCTTTTTAACCTGTTCCTTAAAACACTAGTGCTTAGGAAATCTATTGGAGGCAGAAGCAGTCAAGGGTAGCTTAGGGATAGGGTTAGGGTTAGGATTAGGGTTAGCTTTAGGGTACCGTTTAGGGTACGGGTTCGGGTACGGCGTAGGATATGGGTTAGGGTTAGGGTTAGGGTTAATTTGAGGGTTAGGGCTCGGTTTAGGGTACGGGTTAGGATTAGGGTACGTGTTAGGGTTAGGGTACGCGTTAGGTTTAGGGTAGTTATTAAACCTATCCCACTCTCTAGATACCCCTTAGCACGTCAAGGAATATTATTTGGGGGTCCAGCCATGGAGAAGAGTTTAGACACTAGGAGAATATAAGGAACACACCCATTATCAAGAAATCACATTAGGATTCTCTTTTTAACCTGTTCCTTAAAACACTAGTGCTTAGGAAATCTACTGGAGGCAGAAGCAGTCAAGGGTAGCTTAGGGTTAGGGTTAGGGTTATTGTTAGGGTAAGGCTTAGGGTACGGGTTCGGGTACGGCATAGGGTATGTTTTAGGGTTAGGGTTAGGGTTAGTTTGAGGGTTAGGGCTCGGTTTAGGGTACGGGTTAGGATTAGGGTACGTGTTAGGGTTAGGGTAGGGGTTAGGGTTAGGGTACGCGTTAGGGTTAGGGTAGTTATTAAACCTATCCCACTCCCTAGATACCGCTTAGCACGTCAAGGAATATTATTTGCGGGTCCAGCCATGGAGAAGAGTTTAGACAGTAGGAGAATATAAGGAACACACGCATTATCAAGAAATCACCTTAGGATTCTCTTTTTAACCTGTTCCTTAAAACACTAGTGCTTAGGAAATCTATTGGAGGCAGAAGCAGTCAAGGGTAGTTTAGGGTTAGGGTTAGGGTTAGGGTTAGGGTTAGGGTACGGCTTAGGGTACGGGTTCGGGTACGGGTTCGTGTACGGCGTAGGGTATGGGTTAGGGTTAGGGTTAGGGTTAGTTTGAAGGTTAGGTCTCGGTTTAGGGTACGGGTTAGGATTAGGGTTCGTGTTAGGGTTAGGGTAGGGGTTACGGTTAGGGTACGCGTTAGGGTTAGGGTAGTTATTAAACCTATCCCACTCTCTAGATACCCCTTAGCACGACAAGGAATATTATTTGGGTGTCCAGCCATGGAGAAGAGTTTAGACACTAGGAGAAGATAAGGAACACACCCATTATCCTGAAATCACATTAGGATTCTCTTTTTAACCTGTTCCTTAGTACACTAGTGCTTAGGAAATCTATTGGAGGCAGAAGCAGTCAAGGGTAGCTTAGGGTTAGGGTTAGGGTTAGGGTTAGGGTTAGGGTACGGCTTAGGGTACGGGTTCGGGTACGGGTTCGGGTACGGCGTAGGGTATGGGTTAGGGTTAGGGTTAGGGTTAGTTTGAGGGTTAGGGCTCGGTTTAGGTTACGGGTTAGGATTAGTGTACGTGTTAGGGTTAGGGTATGCATTAGGGTTAGGGTAGTTATTAAACCTATCCCACTCTCTAGATACCACTTAGCACGTCAAGGAATATTATTTGGGGGTCCAGCCATGGAGAAGAGTTTAGACACTAGGAGAAGATAAGGAACACACACATTATCAAGAAATCACGTTAGGATTCTCTTTTTAACCTATTCCTTAAAACACTATTGCTTAGAAAATCTATTGGAGGCAGAAGCAGTCAAGGGTAGCTTAGGGTTAGGGTTAGGGTTAGGGTTAGGGTTAGGGTACGGCTTAGGGTACGGTTTCGGGTACGGGTTCGGGTACGGCGTAGGGTATGGGTTCGGGTTAGGTTGAGGGTTAGTTTGAGGGTTAGGGCACGGTTTAGGTTACGGGTTAGGATTAGTGTACGTGTTAGGGTTAAGGTAGAGGTTAGGGATAGGGTACGCGTTAGGGTTTGGGTAGTTATTAAACCTATCCCACTCTCTAGATTCCCCTTAGCACGTCAAGGAATATTATTTGGGTGTCCAGCCATGGAGAAGAGTTTAGACACTAGGAGAAGATAAGGAACACACCCATTATCAAGAAATCACGTTAGGATTCTCTTTTTAACCTATTCCTTAAAACACTATTGCTTAGGAAATCTATTGGAGGCAGAAGCAGTCAAGGGTAGCTTAGGGTTAGGGTTAGGGTTAGGGTTAGGGTTAGGGTACGGCTTAGGGTACGGTTTCGGGTACGGGTTCGGGTACGGCGTAGGGTATGGTTTCGGGTTAGGTTGAGGGTTAGTTTGAGGGTTAGGGCACGGTTTAGGTTACGGGTTAGGATTAGTGTACGTGTTAGGGTTAAGGTAGAGGTTAGGGATAGGGTACGCGTTAGGGTTTGGGTAGTTATTAAACCTATCCCACTCTCTAGATACCCCTTAGCACGTCAAGGAATATTATTTGTGTGTCCAGCCATGGAGAAGAGTTTAGACACTAGGAGAAAATAAGGAACACACCCATTATCAAGAAATCACATTAGGATTCACTTTTTAACCTGTTCCTTAAAACACTAGTGCTTAGGAAATCTATTGGAGGCAGAAGCAGTCAAGGGTAGCTTAGGGTTAGGGTTAGGGTTAGGGTTAGTGTTAGGGTACGGCTTAGGGTTCGGGTTCGGGTACGGGTTCGGGTACGGCGTAGGGTATGGGTTAGGGTTAGGGTTAGGGTTAGTTTGAGGGTTAGGGCTCGGTTTAGGGTACGGGTTAGCATTAGGGTACGTGTTAGGGTTAGGGAAGGGGTTAGGGTTAGGGTACGCGTTAGGGTTAGGGTAGTTATTAAACCTATCCCACTCTCTAGATACCCCTTAGCACGTCAAGGAATATTATTTGGGGGTCCAGCCATGGAGAAGAGTTTAGACACTAGGAGAAGATAAGGAACACACCCATTATCAAGAAATCACATTAGGATTCTCTTTTTAACCTGTTCCTTAAAACACTAGTGCTTAGGAAATCTATTGGAGGCAGAAGCAGTCAAGGGTAGCTTAGGGTTAGGGTTAGGGTTATTGTTAGGGTAAGGCTTAGGGTACGGGTTCGGGTACGGCGTAGGGTATGGGTTAGGGTTAGGGTTAGGTTTAGTTTGAGGGTTAGGGCTCGGTTTAGGGTACGGTTTAGGATTAGGGTACGTGTTAGGGTTAGAGTACGCGTTAGGGTTAGGGTAGTTATTAAACCTATCGCACTCTCTAGATACCCCTTAGCACGTCAAGGAATATTATTTGGGGGTCCAGCTATGGAGAAGAGTTTAGACACTAGGAGAAGATAAGGAACACACCCATTATCCTGAAATCACAATAGGATTCTCTTTTTAACCTGTTCCTTAATACACTAGTGCTTAGGAAATCTATTGGAGGCAGAAGCAGTCAAGGGTAGCTTAGGGTTAGGGTTAGGGTTAGGGTTAGGGTTAGGGTTAGGGTACGGCTTAGGGTACGGGTTCGGGTACGGGTTCGGGTACGGCGTAGGGTATGGGTTAGGGTTAGGGTTAGGGATAGTTTGAGGGTTAGTGCTCGGTTTAGGGTACGGGTTAGGATTAGGGTACATGTTAGGGTTAGGTTAGGGGTTAGGGTTAGGGTACGCGTTAGGGTTAGGGTAGTTATTAAACCTATCCCACTCCCTAGATACCCCTCAGCACGTCAAGGAATATTATTTGGGGGTCCAGCCATGGAGAAGTGTTTAGACACTAGGAGAAGATAAGGAACACACCCATTATCAAGAAATCACATTAGGATTCTCTTTTTAACCTGTTCCTTAAAACACTAGTGCTTAGGAAATCTATTGGAGGCAGAAGCAGTCAAGGGTAGCTTAGGGTTAGGGTTAGGGTTATTGTTAGGGTAAGGCTTAGGGTACGGGATCGGGTATGGCGTAGGGTATGGGTTAGGGTTAGGGTTAGTTTGAGGGTTAGGGCTCGGTTTAGGGTACGGTTTAGGATTAGGGTACATGTTAGAGTTAGGGTACGCGTTAGGGTTAGGGTAGTTATTAAACCTATCCCACTCTCTATAAACCCCTTAGCACGTCAAGGAATATTATTTGGGGGTCCAGCCATGGAGAAGAGTTTAGACACTAGGAGAAGATAAGGAACACACCCATTATCCTGAAATCACAATAGGATTCTCTTTTTAACCTGTTCCTTAATACACTAGTGCTTAGGAAATCTATTGGAGGCAGAAGCAGTCAAGGGTAGCTTAGGGTTAGGGTTAGGGTTAGGGTTAGGTTTAGGGTTAGGGTACGGCTTAGGTTACGGGTTCGGGTACGGGTTCGGGTACGGCATAGGGTATGGGTTAGGGTTAGGGTTAGGGATAGTTTGAGGGTTAGTGCTCGGTTTAGGGTACAGATTAGGATTAGGGTACATGTTAGGGTTAGGTTAGGGGTTAGGGTTAGGGTACGCGTTAGGGTTAGGGTAGTTATTAAACCTATCCCACTGTCTAGATACCCCTTAGCACGTCAAGGAATATTATTTGGGGTCCAGCCAGGGAGAAGAGTTTAGACACTAGGAGAAGATAAGGAACACACCCATTATCAAGAAATCACATTAGGATTCTCTTTTTAACCTGTTCCTTAAAACACTAGTGCTTAGGAAATCTATTGGAGGCAGAAGCAGTCAAGGGTAGCTTAGGGATAGGGTTAGGGTTAGGGTTAGGGTACCGCTTAGGGTACGGGTTCGGGTACGGCGTAGGATATGGGTTAGGGTTAGGGTTAGGGTTAATTTGAGGGTTAGGGCTCGGTTTAGGGTACGGGTTAGGATTAGGGTACGTGTTAGTGTTAGGGTACGCGTTAGGTTTAGGGTAGTTATTAAACCTATCCCACTCTCTAGATACCCCTTAGCACGTCAAGGAATATTATTTGGGGGTCCAGCCATGGAGAAGAGTTTAGACACTAGGAGAAGATAAGGAACACACCCATTATCAAGAAATCACATTAGGATTCTCTTTTTAACATGTTCCTTAAAACACTAGTGCTTAGGAAATCTATTGGAGGCAGAAGCAGTCAAGGGTAGCTTAGGGTTAGGGTTAGGGTTAGGGTTAGGGTTAGTGTTAGGGTACGGGTTAGGTTACGGGTTCGGGTAAGGCGTAGGGTATGGGTTAGGGTTAGGGTTAGGGTTGGTTTGAGGGTTAGGGCTCGGTTTAGGTTACGGGTTAGGATTAGGGTACGTGTTAGGGTTAGGGTAGGGGTTAGGGTTAGGGTACGCGTTAGGGTTAGGGTAGTTATTAAACCTATCCCACTCTCTAGATACCCCTTAGCACGTCAAGGAATATTATTTGGGTGTCCAGCCATGGAGAAGAGTTTAGACACTAGGAGAAGATAAGGAACACACCCATTATCAAGAAATCACATTAGGATTCTCTTTTTAACCTGTTCCTTAAAACACTAGTGCTTAGGAAATCTATTGGAGGCAGAAGCAGTCAAGGGTAGCTTAGGGTTAGGGTTAGGGTTAGGGTTAGTGTTAGGGTACGGCTTAGGGTTCGGGTTCGGGTACGGGTTCGTGTACGGCGTAGGGTATGGGTTAGGGTTAGGGTTAGGGTTAGTTTGAGGGTTAGGGCTCGGTTTAGGGTACAGGTTAGCATTAGGGTACGTGTTAGGGTTAGGGTAGGGGTTAGGGTTAGGGTACGCGTTAGGGTTAGGGTAGTTATTAAACCTATCCCACTCTCTAGATAACCCTTAGCACGTCAAGGAATATTATTTGGGGGTCCAGCCATGGAGAAGAGTTTAGACACTAGGAGAAGATAAGGAACACACCCATTATCAAGAAATCACATTAGGATTCTCTTTTTAACCTGTTCCTTAAAACACTAGTGCTTAGGAAATCTACTGGAGGCAGAAGCAGTCAAGGGTAGCTTAGGGTTAGGGTTAGGGTTATTGTTAGGGTAAGGCTTAGGGTACGGGTTCGGGTACGGCGTAGGGTATGGGTTAGGGTTAGGGTTAGTTTGAGGGTTAGGGCTCGGTTTAGGGTACGGTTTAGGATTAGGGTACATGTTAGAGTTAGGGTACGCGTTAGGGTTAGGGTAGTTATTAAACCTTTCCCACTCTCTATAAACCCCTTAGCACGTCAAGGAATATTATTTGGGGGTCCAGCCATGGAGAAGAGTTTAGACACTAGGAGAAGATAAGGAACACACCCATTATCCTGAAATCACAATAGGATTCTCTTTTTAACCTGTTCCTTAATACACTAGTGCTTAGGAAATCTATTGGAGGCAGAAGCAGTCAAGGGTAGCTTAGGGTTAGGGTTAGGGTTAGGGTTAGGGTTAGGGTACGGCTTAGGTTACGGGTTCGGGTACGGGTTCGGGTACGGCGTAGGGTATGGGTTAGGGTTAGGGTTAGGGATAGTTTGATGGTTAGTGCTCGGTTTAGGGTACAGATTAGGATTAGGGTACAAGTTAGGGTTAGTTTAGGGGTTAGGGTTAGGGTACGCGTTAGGGTTAGGGTAGTTATTAAACCTATCCCACTCTCTAGATACCCCTTAGCACGTCAAGGAATATTATTTGGGGTCCAGCCAGGGAGAAGAGTTTAGACACTAGGAGAAGATAAGGAACACACCCATTATCAAGAAATCACATGAGGATTCTCTTTTTAACCTGTTCCTTAAAACACTAGTGCTTAGGAAATCTACTGGAGGCAGAAGCAGTCAAGGGTAGCTTAGGGATAGGGTTAGGGTTAGGATTAGGGTTAGCTTTAGGGTACCGTTTAGGGTACGGGTTCGGGTACGGCGTAGGATATGGGTTAGGGTTAGGGTTAGGGTTAATTTGAGGGTTAGGGCTCGGTTTAGGGTACGGGTTAGGATTAGGGTACGTGTTAGGGTTAGGGTACGCGTTAGGTTTAGGGTAGTTATTAAACCTATCCCACTCTCTAGATACCCCTTAGCACGTCAAGGAATATTATTTGGGGGTCCAGCCATGGAGAAGAGTTTAGACACTAGGAGAATATAAGGAACACACCCATTATCAAGAAATCACATTAGGATTCTCTTTTTAACCTGTTCCTTAAAACACTAGTGCTTAGGAAATCTACTGGAGGCAGAAGCAGTCAAGGGTAGCTTAGGGTTAGGGTTAGGGTTATTGTTAGGGTAAGGCTTAGGGTACGGGTTCGGGTACGGCATAGGGTATGTTTTAGGGTTAGGGTTAGGGTTAGTTTGAGGGTTAGGGCTCGGTTTAGGGTACGGGTTAGGATTAGGGTACGTGTTAGGGTTAGGGTAGGGGTTAGGGTTAGGGTACGCGTTAGGGTTAGGGTAGTTATTAAACCTATCCCACTCCCTAGATACCGCTTAGCACGTCAAGGAATATTATTTGCGGGTCCAGCCATGGAGAAGAGTTTAGACAGTAGGAGAATATAAGGAACACACGCATTATCAAGAAATCACCTTAGGATTCTCTTTTTAACCTGTTCCTTAAAACACTAGTGCTTAGGAAATCTATTGGAGGCAGAAGCAGTCAAGGGTAGTTTAGGGTTAGGGTTAGGGTTAGGGTTAGGGTTAGGGTACGGCTTAGGGTACGGGTTCGGGTACGGGTTCGTGTACGGCGTAGGGTATGGGTTAGGGTTAGGGTTAGGGTTAGTTTGAAGGTTAGGTCTCGGTTTAGGGTACGGGTTAGGATTAGGGTTCGTGTTAGGGTTAGGGTAGGGGTTACGGTTAGGGTACGCGTTAGGGTTAGGGTAGTTATTAAACCTATCCCACTCTCTAGATACCCCTTAGCACGACAAGGAATATTATTTGGGTGTCCAGCCATGGAGAAGAGTTTAGACACTAGGAGAAGATAAGGAACACACCCATTATCCTGAAATCACATTAGGATTCTCTTTTTAACCTGTTCCTTAGTACACTAGTGCTTAGGAAATCTATTGGAGGCAGAAGCAGTCAAGGGTAGCTTAGGGTTAGGGTTAGGGTTAGGGTTAGGGTTAGGGTACGGCTTAGGGTACGGGTTCGGGTACGGGTTCGGGTACGGCGTAGGGTATGGGTTAGGGTTAGGGTTAGGGTTAGTTTGAGGGTTAGGGCTCGGTTTAGGTTACGGGTTAGGATTAGTGTACGTGTTAGGGTTAGGGTATGCATTAGGGTTAGGGTAGTTATTAAACCTATCCCACTCTCTAGATACCACTTAGCACGTCAAGGAATATTATTTGGGGGTCCAGCCATGGAGAAGAGTTTAGACACTAGGAGAAGATAAGGAACACACACATTATCAAGAAATCACGTTAGGATTCTCTTTTTAACCTATTCCTTAAAACACTATTGCTTAGAAAATCTATTGGAGGCAGAAGCAGTCAAGGGTAGCTTAGGGTTAGGGTTAGGGTTAGGGTTAGGGTTAGGGTACGGCTTAGGGTACGGTTTCGGGTACGGGTTCGGGTACGGCGTAGGGTATGGGTTCGGGTTAGGTTGAGGGTTAGTTTGAGGGTTAGGGCACGGTTTAGGTTACGGGTTAGGATTAGTGTACGTGTTAGGGTTAAGGTAGAGGTTAGGGATAGGGTACGCGTTAGGGTTTGGGTAGTTATTAAACCTATCCCACTCTCTAGATTCCCCTTAGCACGTCAAGGAATATTATTTGGGTGTCCAGCCATGGAGAAGAGTTTAGACACTAGGAGAAGATAAGGAACACACCCATTATCAAGAAATCACGTTAGGATTCTCTTTTTAACCTATTCCTTAAAACACTATTGCTTAGGAAATCTATTGGAGGCAGAAGCAGTCAAGGGTAGCTTAGGGTTAGGGTTAGGGTTAGGGTTAGGGTTAGGGTACGGCTTAGGGTACGGTTTCGGGTACGGGTTCGGGTACGGCGTAGGGTATGGTTTCGGGTTAGGTTGAGGGTTAGTTTGAGGGTTAGGGCACGGTTTAGGTTACGGGTTAGGATTAGTGTACGTGTTAGGGTTAAGGTAGAGGTTAGGGATAGGGTACGCGTTAGGGTTTGGGTAGTTATTAAACCTATCCCACTCTCTAGATACCCCTTAGCACGTCAAGGAATATTATTTGTGTGTCCAGCCATGGAGAAGAGTTTAGACACTAGGAGAAAATAAGGAACACACCCATTATCAAGAAATCACATTAGGATTCACTTTTTAACCTGTTCCTTAAAACACTAGTGCTTAGGAAATCTATTGGAGGCAGAAGCAGTCAAGGGTAGCTTAGGGTTAGGGTTAGGGTTAGGGTTAGTGTTAGGGTACGGCTTAGGGTTCGGGTTCGGGTACGGGTTCGGGTACGGCGTAGGGTATGGGTTAGGGTTAGGGTTAGGGTTAGTTTGAGGGTTAGGGCTCGGTTTAGGGTACGGGTTAGCATTAGGGTACGTGTTAGGGTTAGGGAAGGGGTTAGGGTTAGGGTACGCGTTAGGGTTAGGGTAGTTATTAAACCTATCCCACTCTCTAGATACCCCTTAGCACGTCAAGGAATATTATTTGGGGGTCCAGCCATGGAGAAGAGTTTAGACACTAGGAGAAGATAAGGAACACACCCATTATCAAGAAATCACATTAGGATTCTCTTTTTAACCTGTTCCTTAAAACACTAGTGCTTAGGAAATCTATTGGAGGCAGAAGCAGTCAAGGGTAGCTTAGGGTTAGGGTTAGGGTTATTGTTAGGGTAAGGCTTAGGGTACGGGTTCGGGTACGGCGTAGGGTATGGGTTAGGGTTAGGGTTAGGTTTAGTTTGAGGGTTAGGGCTCGGTTTAGGGTACGGTTTAGGATTAGGGTACGTGTTAGGGTTAGAGTACGCGTTAGGGTTAGGGTAGTTATTAAACCTATCGCACTCTCTAGATACCCCTTAGCACGTCAAGGAATATTATTTGGGGGTCCAGCTATGGAGAAGAGTTTAGACACTAGGAGAAGATAAGGAACACACCCATTATCCTGAAATCACAATAGGATTCTCTTTTTAACCTGTTCCTTAATACACTAGTGCTTAGGAAATCTATTGGAGGCAGAAGCAGTCAAGGGTAGCTTAGGGTTAGGGTTAGGGTTAGGGTTAGGGTTAGGGTTAGGGTACGGCTTAGGGTACGGGTTCGGGTACGGGTTCGGGTACGGCGTAGGGTATGGGTTAGGGTTAGGGTTAGGGATAGTTTGAGGGTTAGTGCTCGGTTTAGGGTACGGGTTAGGATTAGGGTACATGTTAGGGTTAGGTTAGGGGTTAGGGTTAGGGTACGCGTTAGGGTTAGGGTAGTTATTAAACCTATCCCACTCCCTAGATACCCCTCAGCACGTCAAGGAATATTATTTGGGGGTCCAGCCATGGAGAAGTGTTTAGACACTAGGAGAAGATAAGGAACACACCCATTATCAAGAAATCACATTAGGATTCTCTTTTTAACCTGTTCCTTAAAACACTAGTGCTTAGGAAATCTATTGGAGGCAGAAGCAGTCAAGGGTAGCTTAGGGTTAGGGTTAGGGTTATTGTTAGGGTAAGGCTTAGGGTACGGGATCGGGTATGGCGTAGGGTATGGGTTAGGGTTAGGGTTAGTTTGAGGGTTAGGGCTCGGTTTAGGGTACGGTTTAGGATTAGGGTACATGTTAGAGTTAGGGTACGCGTTAGGGTTAGGGTAGTTATTAAACCTATCCCACTCTCTATAAACCCCTTAGCACGTCAAGGAATATTATTTGGGGGTCCAGCCATGGAGAAGAGTTTAGACACTAGGAGAAGATAAGGAACACACCCATTATCCTGAAATCACAATAGGATTCTCTTTTTAACCTGTTCCTTAATACACTAGTGCTTAGGAAATCTATTGGAGGCAGAAGCAGTCAAGGGTAGCTTAGGGTTAGGGTTAGGGTTAGGGTTAGGTTTAGGGTTAGGGTACGGCTTAGGTTACGGGTTCGGGTACGGGTTCGGGTACGGCATAGGGTATGGGTTAGGGTTAGGGTTAGGGATAGTTTGAGGGTTAGTGCTCGGTTTAGGGTACAGATTAGGATTAGGGTACATGTTAGGGTTAGGTTAGGGGTTAGGGTTAGGGTACGCGTTAGGGTTAGGGTAGTTATTAAACCTATCCCACTGTCTAGATACCCCTTAGCACGTCAAGGAATATTATTTGGGGTCCAGCCAGGGAGAAGAGTTTAGACACTAGGAGAAGATAAGGAACACACCCATTATCAAGAAATCACATTAGGATTCTCTTTTTAACCTGTTCCTTAAAACACTAGTGCTTAGGAAATCTATTGGAGGCAGAAGCAGTCAAGGGTAGCTTAGGGATAGGGTTAGGGTTAGGGTTAGGGTACCGCTTAGGGTACGGGTTCGGGTACGGCGTAGGATATGGGTTAGGGTTAGGGTTAGGGTTAATTTGAGGGTTAGGGCTCGGTTTAGGGTACGGGTTAGGATTAGGGTACGTGTTAGTGTTAGGGTACGCGTTAGGTTTAGGGTAGTTATTAAACCTATCCCACTCTCTAGATACCCCTTAGCACGTCAAGGAATATTATTTGGGGGTCCAGCCATGGAGAAGAGTTTAGACACTAGGAGAAGATAAGGAACACACCCATTATCAAGAAATCACATTAGGATTCTCTTTTTAACATGTTCCTTAAAACACTAGTGCTTAGGAAATCTATTGGAGGCAGAAGCAGTCAAGGGTAGCTTAGGGTTAGGGTTAGGGTTAGGGTTAGGGTTAGTGTTAGGGTACGGGTTAGGTTACGGGTTCGGGTAAGGCGTAGGGTATGGGTTAGGGTTAGGGTTAGGGTTGGTTTGAGGGTTAGGGCTCGGTTTAGGTTACGGGTTAGGATTAGGGTACGTGTTAGGGTTAGGGTAGGGGTTAGGGTTAGGGTACGCGTTAGGGTTAGGGTAGTTATTAAACCTATCCCACTCTCTAGATACCCCTTAGCACGTCAAGGAATATTATTTGGGTGTCCAGCCATGGAGAAGAGTTTAGACACTAGGAGAAGATAAGGAACACACCCATTATCAAGAAATCACATTAGGATTCTCTTTTTAACCTGTTCCTTAAAACACTAGTGCTTAGGAAATCTATTGGAGGCAGAAGCAGTCAAGGGTAGCTTAGGGTTAGGGTTAGGGTTAGGGTTAGTGTTAGGGTACGGCTTAGGGTTCGGGTTCGGGTACGGGTTCGTGTACGGCGTAGGGTATGGGTTAGGGTTAGGGTTAGGGTTAGTTTGAGGGTTAGGGCTCGGTTTAGGGTACAGGTTAGCATTAGGGTACGTGTTAGGGTTAGGGTAGGGGTTAGGGTTAGGGTACGCGTTAGGGTTAGGGTAGTTATTAAACCTATCCCACTCTCTAGATAACCCTTAGCACGTCAAGGAATATTATTTGGGGGTCCAGCCATGGAGAAGAGTTTAGACACTAGGAGAAGATAAGGAACACACCCATTATCAAGAAATCACATTAGGATTCTCTTTTTAACCTGTTCCTTAAAACACTAGTGCTTAGGAAATCTACTGGAGGCAGAAGCAGTCAAGGGTAGCTTAGGGTTAGGGTTAGGGTTATTGTTAGGGTAAGGCTTAGGGTACGGGTTCGGGTACGGCGTAGGGTATGGGTTAGGGTTAGGGTTAGTTTGAGGGTTAGGGCTCGGTTTAGGGTACGGTTTAGGATTAGGGTACATGTTAGAGTTAGGGTACGCGTTAGGGTTAGGGTAGTTATTAAACCTATCCCACTCTCTATAAACCCCTTAGCACGTCAAGGAATATTATTTGGGGGTCCAGCCATGGAGAAGAGTTTAGACACTAGGAGAAGATAAGGAACACACCCATTATCCTGAAATCACAATAGGATTCTCTTTTTAACCTGTTCCTTAATACACTAGTGCTTAGGAAATCTATTGGAGGCAGAAGCAGTCAAGGGTAGCTTAGGGTTAGGGTTAGGGTTAGGGTTAGGGTTAGGGTACGGCTTAGGTTACGGGTTCGGGTACGGGTTCGGGTACGGCGTAGGGTATGGGTTAGGGTTAGGGTTAGGGATAGTTTGATGGTTAGTGCTCGGTTTAGGGTACAGATTAGGATTAGGGTACATGTTAGGGTTAGTTTAGGGGTTAGGGTTAGGGTACGCGTTAGGGTTAGGGTAGTTATTAAACCTATCCCACTCTCTAGATACCCCTTAGCACGTCAAGGAATATTATTTGGGGTCCAGCCAGGGAGAAGAGCTTAGACACTAGGAGAAGATAAGGAACACACCCATTATCAAGAAATCACATGAGGATTCTCTTTTTAACCTGTTCCTTAAAACACTAGTGCTTAGGAAATCTATTGGAGGCAGAAGCAGTCAAGGGTAGCTTAGGGATAGGGTTAGGGTTAGTGTTAGGGTTAGCTTTAGGGTACCGCTTAGGGTACGGGTTCGGGTACGGCGTAGGATATGGGTTAGGGTTAGGGTTAGGGTTAATTTGAGGGTTAGGGCTCGGTTTAGGGTACGGGTTAGGATTAGGGTACGTGTTAGGGTTAGGGTACGCGTTAGGTTTAGGGTAGTTATTAAACCTATCCCACTCTCTAGATACCCCTTAGCACGTCAAGGAATATTATTTGGGTGTCCAGCCATGGAGAAGAGTTTAGACACTAGGAGAAGATAAGGAACACACCCATTATCAAGAAATCACATTAGGATTCTCTTTTTAACATGTTCCTTAAAACACTAGTGCTTAGGAAATCTATTGGAGGCAGAAGCAGTCAAGGGTAGCTTAGGGTTAGGGTTAGGGTTAGGGTTAGGGTTAGTGTTAGGGTACGGGTTAGGTTACGGGTTCGGGTACGGCGTAGGGTATGGGTTAGGGTTAGGGTTAGGGTTAGTTTGAGGGTTAGGGCTCGGTTTAGGGTACGGGTTAGGATTAGGGTACGTGTTAGGGTTAGGGTAGGGGTTAGGGTTAGGGTACGCGTTAGGGTTAGGGTAGTTATTAAACCTATCCCACTCTCTAGATACCCCTTAGCACGTCAAGGAATATTATTTGGGGGTCCAGCCATGGAGAAGAGTTTAGACACTAGGAGAATATAAGGAACACACCCATTATCAAGAAATCACATTAGGATTCTCTTTTTAACCTGTTCCTTAAAACACTAGTGCTTAGGAAATCTATTGGAGGCAGAAGCAGTCAAGGGTAGCTTAGGGATAGGGTTAGGGTTAGGATTAGGGTTAGCTTTAGGGTACCGTTTAGGGTACGGGTTCGGGTACGGCGTAGGATATGGGTTAGGGTTAGGGTTAGGGTTAATTTGAGGGTTAGGGCTCGGTTTAGGGTACGGGTTAGGATTAGGGTACGTGTTAGGGTTAGGGTACGCGTTAGGTTTAGGGTAGTTATTAAACCTATCCCACTCTCTAGATACCCCTTAGCACGTCAAGGAATATTATTTGGGGGTCCAGCCATGGAGAAGAGTTTAGACACTAGGAGAATATAAGGAACACACCCATTATCAAGAAATCACATTAGGATTCTCTTTTTAACCTGTTCCTTAAAACACTAGTGCTTAGGAAATCTACTGGAGGCAGAAGCAGTCAAGGGTAGCTTAGGGTTAGGGTTAGGGTTATTGTTAGGGTAAGGCTTAGGGTACGGGTTCGGGTACGGCATAGGGTATGTTTTAGGGTTAGGGTTAGGGTTAGTTTGAGGGTTAGGGCTCGGTTTAGGGTACGGGTTAGGATTAGGGTACGTGTTAGGGTTAGGGTAGGGGTTAGGGTTAGGGTACGCGTTAGGGTTAGGGTAGTTATTAAACCTATCCCACTCCCTAGATACCGCTTAGCACGTCAAGGAATATTATTTGCGGGTCCAGCCATGGAGAAGAGTTTAGACAGTAGGAGAATATAAGGAACACACGCATTATCAAGAAATCACCTTAGGATTCTCTTTTTAACCTGTTCCTTAAAACACTAGTGCTTAGGAAATCTATTGGAGGCAGAAGCAGTCAAGGGTAGTTTAGGGTTAGGGTTAGGGTTAGGGTTAGGGTTAGGGTACGGCTTAGGGTACGGGTTCGGGTACGGGTTCGTGTACGGCGTAGGGTATGGGTTAGGGTTAGGGTTAGGGTTAGTTTGAAGGTTAGGTCTCGGTTTAGGGTACGGGTTAGGATTAGGGTTCGTGTTAGGGTTAGGGTAGGGGTTACGGTTAGGGTACGCGTTAGGGTTAGGGTAGTTATTAAACCTATCCCACTCTCTAGATACCCCTTAGCACGACAAGGAATATTATTTGGGTGTCCAGCCATGGAGAAGAGTTTAGACACTAGGAGAAGATAAGGAACACACCCATTATCCTGAAATCACATTAGGATTCTCTTTTTAACCTGTTCCTTAGTACACTAGTGCTTAGGAAATCTATTGGAGGCAGAAGCAGTCAAGGGTAGCTTAGGGTTAGGGTTAGGGTTAGGGTTAGGGTTAGGGTACGGCTTAGGGTACGGGTTCGGGTACGGGTTCGGGTACGGCGTAGGGTATGGGTTAGGGTTAGGGTTAGGGTTAGTTTGAGGGTTAGGGCTCGGTTTAGGTTACGGGTTAGGATTAGTGTACGTGTTAGGGTTAGGGTATGCATTAGGGTTAGGGTAGTTATTAAACCTATCCCACTCTCTAGATACCACTTAGCACGTCAAGGAATATTATTTGGGGGTCCAGCCATGGAGAAGAGTTTAGACACTAGGAGAAGATAAGGAACACACACATTATCAAGAAATCACGTTAGGATTCTCTTTTTAACCTATTCCTTAAAACACTATTGCTTAGAAAATCTATTGGAGGCAGAAGCAGTCAAGGGTAGCTTAGGGTTAGGGTTAGGGTTAGGGTTAGGGTTAGGGTACGGCTTAGGGTACGGTTTCGGGTACGGGTTCGGGTACGGCGTAGGGTATGGGTTCGGGTTAGGTTGAGGGTTAGTTTGAGGGTTAGGGCACGGTTTAGGTTACGGGTTAGGATTAGTGTACGTGTTAGGGTTAAGGTAGAGGTTAGGGATAGGGTACGCGTTAGGGTTTGGGTAGTTATTAAACCTATCCCACTCTCTAGATTCCCCTTAGCACGTCAAGGAATATTATTTGGGTGTCCAGCCATGGAGAAGAGTTTAGACACTAGGAGAAGATAAGGAACACACCCATTATCAAGAAATCACGTTAGGATTCTCTTTTTAACCTATTCCTTAAAACACTATTGCTTAGGAAATCTATTGGAGGCAGAAGCAGTCAAGGGTAGCTTAGGGTTAGGGTTAGGGTTAGGGTTAGGGTTAGGGTACGGCTTAGGGTACGGTTTCGGGTACGGGTTCGGGTACGGCGTAGGGTATGGTTTCGGGTTAGGTTGAGGGTTAGTTTGAGGGTTAGGGCACGGTTTAGGTTACGGGTTAGGATTAGTGTACGTGTTAGGGTTAAGGTAGAGGTTAGGGATAGGGTACGCGTTAGGGTTTGGGTAGTTATTAAACCTATCCCACTCTCTAGATACCCCTTAGCACGTCAAGGAATATTATTTGTGTGTCCAGCCATGGAGAAGAGTTTAGACACTAGGAGAAAATAAGGAACACACCCATTATCAAGAAATCACATTAGGATTCACTTTTTAACCTGTTCCTTAAAACACTAGTGCTTAGGAAATCTATTGGAGGCAGAAGCAGTCAAGGGTAGCTTAGGGTTAGGGTTAGGGTTAGGGTTAGTGTTAGGGTACGGCTTAGGGTTCGGGTTCGGGTACGGGTTCGGGTACGGCGTAGGGTATGGGTTAGGGTTAGGGTTAGGGTTAGTTTGAGGGTTAGGGCTCGGTTTAGGGTACGGGTTAGCATTAGGGTACGTGTTAGGGTTAGGGAAGGGGTTAGGGTTAGGGTACGCGTTAGGGTTAGGGTAGTTATTAAACCTATCCCACTCTCTAGATACCCCTTAGCACGTCAAGGAATATTATTTGGGGGTCCAGCCATGGAGAAGAGTTTAGACACTAGGAGAAGATAAGGAACACACCCATTATCAAGAAATCACATTAGGATTCTCTTTTTAACCTGTTCCTTAAAACACTAGTGCTTAGGAAATCTATTGGAGGCAGAAGCAGTCAAGGGTAACTTAGGGTTAGGGTTAGGGTTATTGTTAGGGTAAGGCTTAGGGTACGGGTTCGGGTACGGCGTAGGGTATGGGTTAGGGTTAGGGTTAGGGTTAGTTTGAGGGTTAGGGCTCGGTTTAGGGTACGGTTTAGGATTAGGGTACGTGTTAGGGTTAGAGTACGCGTTAGGGTTAGGGTAGTTATTAAACCTATCGCACTCTCTAGATACCCCTTAGCACGTCAAGGAATATTATTTGGGGGTCCAGCTATGGAGAAGAGTTTAGACACTAGGAGAAGATAAGGAACACACCCATTATCCTGAAATCACAATAGGATTCTCTTTTTAACCTGTTCCTTAATACACTAGTGCTTAGGAAATCTATTGGAGGCAGAAGCAGTCAAGGGTAGCTTAGGGTTAGGGTTAGGGTTAGGGTTAGGGTTAGGGTTAGGGTACGGCTTAGGGTACGGGTTCGGGTACGGGTTCGGGTACGGCGTAGGGTATGGGTTAGGGTTAGGGTTAGGGATAGTTTGAGGGTTAGTGCTCGGTTTAGGGTACGGGTTAGGATTAGGGTACATGTTAGGGTTAGGTTAGGGGTTAGGGTTAGGGTACGCGTTAGGGTTAGGGTAGTTATTAAACCTATCCCACTCCCTAGATACCCCTCAGCACGTCAAGGAATATTATTTGGGGGTCCAGCCATGGAGAAGTGTTTAGACACTAGGAGAAGATAAGGAACACACCCATTATCAAGAAATCACATTAGGATTCTCTTTTTAACCTGTTCCTTAAAACACTAGTGCTTAGGAAATCTATTGGAGGCAGAAGCAGTCAAGGGTAGCTTAGGGTTAGGGTTAGGGTTATTGTTAGGGTAAGGCTTAGGGTACGGGTTCGGGTATGGCGTAGGGTATGGGTTAGGGTTAGGGTTAGTTTGAGGGTTAGGGCTCGGTTTAGGGTACGGTTTAGGATTAGGGTACATGTTAGAGTTAGGGTACGCGTTAGGGTTAGGGTAGTTATTAAACCTATCCCACTCTCTATAAACCCCTTAGCACGTCAAGGAATATTATTTGGGGGTCCAGCCATGGAGAAGAGTTTAGACACTAGGAGAAGATAAGGAACACACCCATTATCCTGAAATCACAATAGGATTCTCTTTTTAACCTGTTCCTTAATACACTAGTGCTTAGGAAATCTATTGGAGGCAGAAGCAGTCAAGGGTAGCTTAGGGTTAGGGTTAGGGTTAGGGTTAGGGTTAGGGTTAGGGTACGGCTTAGGTTACGGTTTCGGGTACGGGTTCGGGTACGGCATAGGGTATGGGTTAGGGTTAGGGTTAGGGATAGTTTGAGGGTTAGTGCTCGGTTTAGGGTACAGATTAGGATTAGGGTACATGTTAGGGTTAGGTTAGGGGTTAGGGTTAGGGTACGCGTTAGGGTTAGGGTAGTTATTAAACCTATCCCACTCTCTAGATACCCCTTAGCACGTCAAGGAATATTATTTGGGGTCCAGCCAAGGAGAAGAGTTTAGACACTAGGAGAAGATAAGGAACACACACATTATCAAGAAATCACATTTGGATTCTCTTTTTAACCTGTTCCTTAAAACACTAGTGCTTAGGAAATCTATTGGAGGCAGAAGCAGTCAAGGGTAGCTTAGGGATAGGGTTAGGGTTAGGGTTAGGGTACCGCTTAGGGTACGGGTTCGGGTACGGCGTAGGATATGGGTTAGGGTTAGGGTTAGGGTTAATTTGAGGGTTAGGGCTCGGTTTAGGGTACGGGTTAGGATTAGGGTACGTGTTAGTGTTAGGGTACGCGTTAGGTTTAGGGTAGTTATTAAACCTATCCCACTCTCTAGATACCCCTTAGCACGTCAAGGAATATTATTTGGGGGTCCAGCCATGGAGAAGAGTTTAGACACTAGGAGAAGATAAGGAACACACCCATTATCAAGAAATCACATTAGGATTCTCTTTTTAACATGTTCCTTAAAACACTAGTGCTTAGGAAATCTATTGGAGGCAGAAGCAGTCAAGGGTAGCTTAGGGTTAGGGTTAGGGTTAGGGTTAGGGTTAGTGTTAGGGTACGGGTTAGGTTACGGGTTCGGGTAAGGCGTAGGGTATGGGTTAGGGTTAGGGTTAGGGTTAGTTTGAGGGTTAGGGCTCGGTTTAGGTTACGGGTTAGGATTAGGGTACGTGTTAGGGTTAGGGTAGGGGTTAGGGTTAGGGTACGCGTTAGGGTTAGGGTAGTTATTAAACCTATCCCACTCTCTAGATACCCCTTAGCACGTCAAGGAATATTATTTGGGTGTCCAGCCATGGAGAAGAGTTTAGACACTAGGAGAAGATAAGGAACACACCCATTATCAAGAAATCACATTAGGATTCTCTTTTTAACCTGTTCCTTAAAACACTAGTGCTTAGGAAATCTATTGGAGGCAGAAGCAGTCAAGGGTAGCTTAGGGTTAGGGTTAGGGTTAGGGTTAGTGTTAGGGTACGGCTTAGGGTTCGGGTTCGGGTACGGGTTCTGGTACGGCGTAGGGTATGGGTTAGGGTTAGGGTTAGGGTTAGTTTGAGGGTTAGGGCTCGGTTTAGGGTACGGGTTAGCATTAGGGTACGTGTTAGGGTTAGGGTAGGGGTTAGGGTTAGGGTACGCGTTAGGGTTAGGGTAGTTATTAAACCTATCCCACTCTCTAGATAACCCTTAGCACGTCAAGGAATATTATTTGGGGGTCCAGCCATGGAGAAGAGTTTAGACACTAGGAGAAGATAAGGAACACACCCATTATCAAGAAATCACATTAGGATTCTCTTTTTAACCTGTTCCTTAAAACACTAGTGCTTAGGAAATCTACTGGAGGCAGAAGCAGTCAAGGGTAGCTTAGGGTTAGGGTTAGGGTTATTGTTAGGGTAAGGCTTAGGGTACGGGTTCGGGTACGGCGTAGGGTATGGGTTAGGGTTAGGGTTAGTTTGAGGGTTAGGGCTCGGTTTAGGGTACGGTTTAGGATTAGGGTACATGTTAGAGTTAGGGTACGCGTTAGGGTTAGGGTAGTTATTAAACCTATCCCACTCTCTATAAACCCCTTAGCACGTCAAGGAATATTATTTGGGGGTCCAGCCATGGAGAAGAGTTTAGACACTAGGAGAAGATAAGGAACACACCCATTATCCTGAAATCACAATAGGATTCTCTTTTTAACCTGTTCCTTAATACACTAGTGCTTAGGAAATCTATTGGAGGCAGAAGCAGTCAAGGGTAGCTTAGGGTTAGGGTTAGGGTTAGGGTTAGGGTTAGGGTACGGCTTAGGTTACGGGTTCGGGTACGGGTTCGGGTACGGCGTAGGGTATGGGTTAGGGTTAGGGTTAGGGATAGTTTGATGGTTAGTGCTCGGTTTAGGGTACAGATTAGGATTAGGGTACATGTTAGGGTTAGTTTAGGGGTTAGGGTTAGGGTACGCGTTAGGGTTAGGGTAGTTATTAAACCTATCCCACTCTCTAGATACCCCTTAGCACGTCAAGGAATATTATTTGGGGTCCAGCCAGGGAGAAGAGTTTAGACACTAGGAGAAGATAAGGAACACACCCATTATCAAGAAATCACATGAGGATTCTCTTTTTAACCTGTTCCTTAAAACACTAGTGCTTAGGAAAACTATTGGAGGCAGAAGCAGTCAAGGGTAGCTTAGGGATAGGGTTAGGGTTAGGGTTAGGGTTAGCTTTAGGGTACCGCTTAGGGTACGGGTTCGGGTACGGCGTAGGATATGGGTTAGGGTTAGGGTTAGGGTTAATTTGAGGGTTAGGGCTCGGTTTAGGGTACGGGTTAGGATTAGGGTACGTGTTAGGGTTAGGGTACGCGTTAGGTTTAGGGTAGTTATTAAACCTATCCCACTCTCTAGATACCCCTTAGCACGTCAAGGAATATTATTTGGGGGTCCAGCCATGGAGAAGAGTTTAGACACTAGGAGAAGATAAGGAACACACCCATTATCAAGAAATCACATTAGGATTCTCTTTTTAACATGTTCCTTAAAACACTAGTGCTTAGGAAATCTATTGGAGGCAGAAGCAGTCAAGGGTAGCTTAGGGTTAGGGTTAGGGTTAGGGTTAGGGTTAGTGTTAGGGTACGGGTTAGGTTACGGGTTCGGGTACGGCGTAGGGTATGGGTTAGGGTTAGGGTTAGGGTTAGTTTGAGGGTTAGGGCTCGGTTTAGGGTACGGGTTAGGATTAGGGTACGTGTTAGGGTTAGGGTAGGGGTTAGGGTTAGGGTACGCGTTAGGGTTAGGGTAGTTATTAAACCTATCCCACTCTCTAGATACCCCTTAGCACGTCAAGGAATATTATTTGGGTGTCCAGCCATGGAGAAGAGTTTAGACACTAGGAGAAGATAAGGAACACACCCATTATCAAGAAATCACATTAGGATTCTCTTTTTAACCTGTTCCTTAAAACACTAGTGCTTAGGAAATCTATTGGAGGCAGAAGCAGTCAAGGGTAGCTTAGGGTTAGGGTTAGGGTTAGGGTTAAGTTTAGGGTACGGCTTAGGGTACGGGTTCGGGTACGGGTTCGTGTACGGCGTAGGGTATGGGTTTGGGTTAGGGTTAGGGTTAGTTTGAAGGTTAGGGCTCGGTTTAGGGTACGGGTTAGGATTAGGTTTCGTGTTAGGGTTAGGGTAGGGGTTAGGGTTAGGGTACGCGTTAGGTTAGGGTAGTTATTAAACCTATCCCACTCTCTAGATACCCCTTAGCACGTCAAGGAATATTATTTGGGTGTCCAGCCATGGAGAAGAGTTTAGACACTAGGAGAAGATAAGGAACACACCCATTATCCTGAAATCACATTAGGATTCTCTTTTTAACCTGTTCCTTAAAACACTAGTGCTTAGGAAATCTATTGGAGGCAGAAGCAGTCAAGGGTAGCTTAGGGTTAGGGTTAGGGTTATTGTTAGGGTAAGGCTTAGGGTACGGGTTCGGGTACGGCATAGGGTATGTTTTAGGGTTAGGGTTAGTGTTAGTTTGAGGGTTAGGGCTCGGTTTAGGGTACGGGTTAGGATTAGGGTACGTGTTAGGGTTAGGGTAGGGGTTACGGTTAGGGTACGCGTTAGGGTTAGGGTAGTTATTAAACCTATCCCACTCTCTAGATACCCCTTAGCACGACAAGGAATATTATTTGGGTGTCCAGCCATGGAGAAGAGTTTAGACACTAGGAGAAGATAAGGAACACACCCATTATCCTGAAATCACATTAGGATTCTCTTTTTAACCTGTTCCTTAGTACACTAGTGCTTAGGAAATCTATTGGAGGCAGAAGCAGTCAAGGGTAGCTTAGGGTTAGGGTTAGGGTTAGGGTTAGGGTTAGGGTACGGCTTAGGGAACGGGTTCGGGTACGGGTTCGGGTACGGCGTAGGGTATGGGTTAGGGTTAGGGTTAGTTTGAGGGTTAGGGCTCGGTTTAGGTTACGGGTTAGGATTAGTGTACGTGTTAGGGTTAGGGTATGCATTAGGGTTAGGGTAGTTATTAAACCTATCCCACTCTCTAGATACCACTTAGCACGTCAAGGAATATTATTTGGGGGTCCAGCCATGGAGAAGAGTTTAGACACTAGGAGAAAATAAGGAACACACACATTATCAAGAAATCACGTTAGGATTCTCTTTTTAACCTATTCCTTAAAACACTATTGCTTAGGAAATCTATTGGAGGCAGAAGCAGTCAAGGGTAGCTTAGGGTTAGGGTTAGGGTTAGGGTTAGGGTTAGGGTACGGCTTAGGGTACGGTTTCGGGTACGGGTTCGGGTACGGCGTAGGGTATGGGTTCGGGTTAGGTTGAGGGTTAGTTTGAGGGTTAGGGCACGGTTTAGGTTACGGGTTAGGATTAGTGTACGTGTTAGGGTTAAGGTAGAGGTTAGGGATAGGGTACGCGTTAGGGTTTGGGTAGTTATTAAACCTATCCCACACTCTAGATACCCCTTAGCACGTCAAGGAATATTATTTGGGTGTCCAGCCATGGAGAAGAGTTTAGACACTAGGAGAAGATAAGGAACACACCCATTATCAAGAAATCACATTAGGATTCACTTTTTAACCTGTTCCTTAAAACACTAGTGCTTAGGAAATCTATTGGAGGCAGAAGCAGTCAAGGGTAGCTTAGGGTTAGGGTTAGGGTTAGGGTTAGTGTTAGGGTACGGCTTAGGGTTCGGGTTCGGGTACGGGTTCGGGTACAGCGTAGGGTATGGGTTAGGGTTAGGGTTAGGGTTAGTTTGAGGGTTAGGGCTCGGTTTAGGGTACGGGTTAGCATTAGGGTACGTGTTAGGGTTAGGGAAGGGGTTAGGGTTAGGGTACGCGTTAGGGTTAGGGTAGTTATTAAACCTATCCCACTCTCTAGATACCCCTTAGCACGTCAAGGAATATTATTTGGGGGTCCAGCCATGGAGAAGAGTTTAGACACTAGGAGAAGATAAGGAACACACCCATTATCAAGAAATCACATTAGGATTCTCTTTTTAACCTGTTCCTTAAAACACTAGTGCTTAGGAAATCTATTGGAGGCAGAAGCAGTCAAGGGTAGCTTAGGGTTAGGGTTAGGGTTATTGTTAGGGTAAGGCTTAGGGTACGGGTTCGGGTACGGCGTAGGGTATGGGTTAGGGTTAGGGTTAGGGTTAGTTTGAGGGTTAGGGCTCGGTTTAGGGTACGGTTTAGGATTAGGGTACGTGTTAGGGTTAGAGTACGCGTTAGGGTTAGGGTAGTTATTAAACCTATCGCACTCTCTAGATACCCCTTAGCACGTCAAGGAATATTATTTGGGGGTCCAGCCATGGAGAAGAGTTTAGACACTAGGAGAAGATAAGGAACACACCCATTATCCTGAAATCACAATAGGATTCTCTTTTTAACCTGTTCCTTAATACACTAGTGCTTAGGAAATCTATTGGAGGCAGAAGCAGTCAAGGGTAGCTTAGGGTTAGGGTTAGGGTTAGGGTTAGGGTTAGGGTACGGCTTAGGGTACGGGTTCGGGTACGGGTTCGGGTACGGCGTAGGAT
The DNA here is from genome assembly GCF_028021215.1 of Eschrichtius robustus. NCBI lineage: Eukaryota > Metazoa > Chordata > Mammalia > Artiodactyla > Eschrichtiidae > Eschrichtius > Eschrichtius robustus. The sequence goes on along the minus strand of NW_027175723.1, from coordinate 116,833 downwards.
ATGGGTTAGGGTTAGGGTTAGGGATAGTTTGAGGGTTAGTGCTCGGTTTAGGGTACGGGTTAGGATTAGGGTACATGTTAGGGTTAGGTTAGGGGTTAGGGTTAGGGTACGCGTTAGGGTTAGGGTAGTTATTAAACCTATCCCACTCCCTAGATACCCCTCAGCACGTCAAGGAATATTATTTGGGGGTCCAGCCATGGAGAAGTGTTTAGACACTAGGAGAAGATAAGGAACACACCCATTATCAAGAAATCACATTAGGATTCTCTTTTTAACCTGTTCCTTAAAACACTAGTGCTTAGGAAATCTATTGGAGGCAGAAGCAGTCAAGGGTAGCTTAGGGTTAGGGTTAGGGTTATTGTTAGGGTAAGGCTTAGGGTACGGGTTCGGGTACGGCGTAGGGTATGGGTTAGGGTTAGGGTTAGTTTGAGGGTTAGGGCTCGGTTTAGGGTACGGTTTAGGATTAGGGTACATGTTAGAGTTAGGGTACGCGTTAGGGTTAGGGTAGTTATTAAACCTATCCCACTCTCTATAAACCCCTTAGCACGTCAAGGAATATTATTTGGGGCTCCAGCCATGGAGAAGAGTTTAGACACTAGGAGAAGATAAGGAACACACCCATTATCCTGAAATCACAATAGGATTCTCTTTTTAACCTGTTCCTTAAAACACTAGTGCTTAGGAAATCTATTGGAGGCAGAAGCAGTCAAGGGTAGCTTAGGGTTAGGGTTAGGGTTAGGGTTAGGGTTAGGGTACGGCTTAGGTTACGGGTTCGGGTACGGGTTCGGGTACGGCATAGGGTATGGGTTAGGGTTAGGGTTAGGGATAGTTTGAGGGTTAGTGCTCGGTTTAGGGTACAGATTAGGATTAGGGTACATGTTAGGGTTAGGTTAGGGGTTAGGGTTAGGGTACGCGTTAGGGTTAGGGTAGTTATTAAACCTATCCCACTCTCTAGATACCCCTTAGCACGTCAAGGAATATTATTTGGGTGTCCAGCCATGGAGAAGAGTTTAGACACTAGGAGAAGATAAGGAACACACCCATTATCCTGAAATCACATTAGGATTCTCTTTTTAACCTGTTCCTTAAAACACTAGTGCTTAGGAAATCTATTGGAGGCAGAAGCAGTCAAGGGTAGCTTAGGGATAGGGTTAGGGTTAGGGTTAGGGTACCGCTTAGGGTACGGGTTCGGGTACGGCGTAGGATATGGGTTAGGGTTAGGGTTAGGGTTAATTTGAGGGTTAGGGCTCGGTTTAGGGTACGGGTTAGGATTAGGGTACGTGTTAGGGTTAGGGTACGCGTTAGGTTTAGGGTAGTTATTAAACCTATCCCACTCTCTAGATACCCCTTAGCACGTCAAGGAATATTATTTGGGGGTCCAGCCATGGAGAAGAGTTTAGACACTAGGAGAAGATAAGGAACACACCCATTATCAAGAAATCACATTAGGATTCTCTTTTTAACATGTTCCTTAAAACACTAGTGCTTAGGAAATCTATTGGAGGCAGAAGCAGTCAAGGGTAGCTTAGGGTTAGGGTTAGGGTTAGGGTTAGGGTTAGGGTTAGTGTTAGGGTACGGGTTAGGTTACGGGTTCGTGTACGGCGTAGGGTATGGGTTTGGGTTAGGGTTAGGGTTAGTTTGAAGGTTAGGGCTCGGTTTAGGGTACGGGTTAGGATTAGGTTTCGTGTTAGGGTTAGGGTAGGGGTTAGGGTTAGGGTACGCGTTAGGGTTAGGGTAGTTATTAAACCTATCCCACTCTCTAGATACCCCTTAGCACGTCAAGGAATATTATTTGGGTGTCCAGCCATGGAGAAGAGTTTAGACACTAGGAGAAGATAAGGAACACACCCATTATCCTGAAATCACATTAGGATTCTCTTTTTAACCTGTTCCTTAGTACACTAGTGCTTAGGAAATCTATTGGAGGCAGAAGCAGTCAAGGGTAGCTTAGGGTTAGGGTTAGGGTTAGGGTTAGGGTTAGGATACGGCTTAGGGTACGCGTTCGGGTACGGGTTCGGGTACGGCGTAGGGTATGGGTTAGGGTTAGGGTTAGTTTGAGGGTTAGGGCTCGGTTTAGGTTACGGGTTAGGATTAGTGTACGTGTTAGGGTTAGGGTATGCATTAGGGTTAGGGTAGTTATTAAACCTATCCCACTCTCTAGATACCACTTAGCACGTCAAGGAATATTATTTGGGGGTCCAGCCATGGAGAAGAGTTTAGACACTAGGAGAAGATAAGGAACACACACATTATCAAGAAATCACGTTAGGATTCTCTTTTTAACCTATTCCTTAAAACACTATTGCTTAGGAAATCTATTGGAGGCAGAAGCAGTCAAGGGTAGCTTAGGGTTAGGGTTAGGGTTAGGGTTAGGGTTAGGGTACGGCTTAGGGTACGGTTTCGGGTACGGGTTCGGGTACGGCGTAGGGTATGGGTTCGGGTTAGGTTGAGGGTTAGTTTGAGGGTTAGGGCACGGTTTAGGTTACGGGTTAGGATTAGTGTACGTGTTAGGGTTAAGGTAGAGGTTAGGGATAGGGTACGCGTTAGGGTTTGGGTAGTTATTAAACCTATCCCACTCTCTAGATTCCCCTTAGCACGTCAAGGAATATTATTTGGGTGTCCAGCCATGGAAAAGAGTTTAGACACTAGGAGAAGATAAGGAACACACCCATTATCAAGAAATCACGTTAGGATTCTCTTTTTAACCTATTCCTTAAAACACTATTGCTTAGGAAATCTAATGGAGGCAGAAGCAGTCAAGGGTAGCTTAGGGTTAGGGTTAGGGTTAGGGTTAGGGTTAGGGTACGGCTTAGGGTACGGTTTCGGGTACGGGTTCGGGTACGGCGTAGGGTATGGGTTCGGGTTAGGTTGAGGGTTAGTTTGAGGGTTAGGGCACGGTTTAGGTTACGGGTTAGGATTAGTGTACGTGTTAGGGTTAAGGTAGAGGTTAGGGATAGGGTACGCGTTAGGGTTTGGGTAGTTATTAAACCTATCCCACTCTCTAGATACCCCTTAGCACGTCAAGGAATATTATTTGGGTGTCCAGCCATGGAGAAGAGTTTAGACACTAGGAGAAGATAAGGAACACACCCATTATCAAGAAATCACATTAGGATTCACTTTTTAACCTGTTCCTTAAAACACTAGTGCTTAGGAAATCTATTGGAGGCAGAAGCAGTCAAGGGTAGCTTAGGGTTAGGGTTAGGGTTAGGGTTAGTGTTAGGGTACGGCTTAGGGTTCGGGTTCGGGTACGGGTTCGGGTACAGCGTAGGGTATGGGTTAGGGTTAGGGTTAGGGTTAGTTTGAGGGTTAGGGCTCGGTTTAGGGTACGGGTTAGCATTAGGGTACGTGTTAGGGTTAGGGAAGGGGTTAGGGTTAGGGTACGCGTTAGGGTTAGGGTAGTTATTAAACCTATCCCACTCTCTAGATACCCCTTAGCACGTCAAGGAATATTATTTGGGGGTCCAGCCATGGAGAAGAGTTTAGACACTAGGAGAAGATAAGGAACACACCCATTATCAAGAAATCACATTAGGATTCTCTTTTTAACCTGTTCCTTAAAACACTAGTGCTTAGGAAATCTATTGGAGGCAGAAGCAGTCAAGGGTAGCTTAGGGTTAGGGTTAGGGTTATTGTTAGGGTAAGGCTTAGGGTACGGGTTCGGGTACGGCGTAGGGTATGGGTTAGGGTTAGGGTTAGTTTGAGGGTTAGGGCTCGGTTTAGGGTACGGTTTAGGATTAGGGTACATGTTAGAGTTAGTGTACGCGTTAAGGTTAGGGTAGTTATTAAACCTATCCCACTCTCTATAAACCCCTTAGCACGTCAAGGAATATTATTTGGGGGTCCAGCCATGGAGAAGAGTTTAGACACTAGGAGAAGATAAGGAACACACCCATTATCCTGAAATCACAATAGGATTCTCTTTTTAACCTGTTCCTTAAAACACTAGTGCTTAGGAAATCTATTGGAGGCAGAAGCAGTCAAGGGTAGCTTAGGGTTAGGGTTAGGGTTAGGGTTAGGGTTAGGGTACGGCTTAGGTTACGGGTTCGGGTACGGGTTCGGGTACGGCATAGGGTATGGGTTAGAGTTAGGGTTAGGGATAGTTTGAGGGTTAGTGCTCGGTTTAGGGTACAGATTAGGATTAGGGTACATGTTAGGGTTAGGTTAGGGGTTAGGGTTAGGGTACGCGTTAGGGTTAGGGTAGTTATTAAACCTATCCCACTCTCTAGATACCCCTTAGCACGTCAAGGAATATTATTTGGGTGTCCAGCCATGGAGAAGAGTTTAGACACTAGGAGAAGATAAGGAACACACCCATTATCCTGAAATCACATTAGGATTCTCTTTTTAACCTGTTCCTTAAAACACTAGTGCTTAGGAAATCTATTGGAAGCAGAAGCAGTCAAGGGTAGCTTAGGGATAGGGTTAGGGTTAGGGTTAGGGTACCGCTTAGGGTACGGGTTCGGGTACGGCGTAGGATATGGGTTAGGGTTAGGGTTAGGGTTAATTTGAGGGTTAGGGCTCGGTTTAGGGTACGGGTTAGGATTAGGGTACGTGTTAGTGTTAGGGTACGCGTTAGGTTTAGGGTAGTTATTAAACCTATCCCACTCTCTAGATACCCCTTAGCACGTCAAGGAATATTATTTGGGGGTCCAGCCATGGAGAAGAGTTTAGACACTAGGAGAAGATAAGGAACACACCCATTATCAAGAAATCACATTAGGATTCTCTTTTTAACATGTTCCTTAAAACACTAGTGCTTAGGAAATCTATTGGAGGCAGAAGCAGTCAAGGGTAGCTTAGGGTTAGGGTTAGGGTTAGGGTTAGGGTTAGTGTTAGGGTACGGGTTAGGTTACGGGTTCGGGTACGGCGTAGGGTATGGGTTAGGGTTAGGGTTAGGGTTAGTTTGAGGGTTAGGGCTCGGTTTAGGTTACGGGTTAGGATTAGGGTACGTGTTAGGGTTAGGGTAGGGGTTAGGGTTAGGGTACGCGTTAGGGTTAGGGTAGTTATTAAACCTATCCCACTCTCTAGATACCCCTTAGCACGTCAAGGAATATTATTTGGGTGTCCAGCCATGGAGAAGAGTTTAGACACTAGGAGAAGATAAGGAACACACCCATTATCAAGAAATCACATTAGGATTCTCTTTTTAACCTGTTCCTTAAAACACTAGTGCTTAGGAAATCTATTGGAGGCAGAAGCAGTCAAGGGTAGCTTAGGGTTAGGGTTAGGGTTAAGGTTAGTGTTAGGGTACGGCTTAGGGTTCGGGTTCGGGTACGGGTTCGGGTACGGCGTAGGGTATGGGTTAGGGTTAGGGTTAGGGTTAGTTTGAGGGTTAGGACTCGGTTTAGGGTACGGGTTAGCATTAGGGTACGTGTTAGGGTTAGGGTAGGGGTTAGGGTTAGGGTACGCGTTAGGGTTAGGGTAGTTATTAAACCTATCCCACTCTCTAGATACCCCTTAGCACGTCAAGGAATATTATTTGGGGGTCCAGCCATGGAGAAGAATTTAGACACTAGGAGAAGATAAGGAACACACCCATTATCAAGAAATCACATTAGGATTCTCTTTTTAACCTGTTCCTTAAAACACTAGTGCTTAGGAAATCTACTGGAGGCAGAAGCAGTCAAGGGTAGCTTAGGGTTAGGGTTAGGGTTATTGTTAGGGTAAGGCTTAGGGTACGGGTTCGGGTACGGCGTAGGGTATGGGTTAGGGTTAGGGTTAGTTTGAGGGTTAGGGCTCGGTTTAGGGTACGGTTTAGGATTAGGTTACATGTTAGAGTTAGGGTACGCGTTAGGGTTAGGGTAGTTATTAAACCTATCCCACTCTCTATAAACCCCTTAGCACGTCAAGGAATATTATTTGGGGGTCCAGCCATGGAGAAGAGTTTAGACACTAGGAGAAGATAAGGAACACACCCATTATCCTGAAATCACAATAGGATTCTCTTTTTAACCTGTTCCTTAATACACTAGTGCTTAGGAAATCTATTGGAGGCAGAAGCAGTCAAGGGTAGCTTAGGGTTAGGGTTAGGGTTAGGGTTAGGGTTAGGGTTAGGGTACGGCTTAGTTTACGGGTTCGGGTACGGGTTCGGGTACGGCGTAGGGTATGGGTTAGGGTTAGGGTTAGGGATAGTTTGATGGTTAGTGCTCGGTTTAGGGTACAGATTAGGATTAGGGTACATGTTAGGGTTAGTTTAGGGGTTAGGGTTAGGGTACGCGTTAGGGTTAGGGTAGTTATTAAACCTATCCCACTCTCTAGATACCCCTTAGCACGTCAAGGAATATTATTTGGGGTCCAGCCAGGGAGAAGAGTTTAGACACTAGGAGAAGATAAGGAACACACCCATTATCAAGAAATCACATTAGGATTCTCTTTTTAACCTGTTCCTTAAAACACTAGTGCTTAGGAAATCTATTGGAGGCAGAAGCAGTCAAGGGTAGCTTAGGGATAGGGTTAGGGTTAGGGTTAGGGTTAGCTTTAGGGTACCGCTTAGGGTACGGGTTCGGGTACGGCGTAGGATATGGGTTAGGGTTAGGGTTAGGGTTAATTTGAGGGTTAGGGCTCGGTTTAGGGTACGGGTTAGGATTAGGGTACGTGTTAGGGTTAGGGTACGCGTTAGGTTTAGGGTAGTTATTAAACCTATCCCACTCTCTAGATACCCCTTAGCACGTCAAGGAATATTATTTGGGGGTCCAGCCATGGAGAAGAGTTTAGACACTAGGAGAAGATAAGGAACACACCCATTATCAAGAAATCACATTAGGATTCTCTTTTTAACATGTTCCTTAAAACACTAGTGCTTAGGAAATCTATTGGAGGCAGAAGCAGTCAAGGGTAGCTTAGGGTTAGGGTTAGGGTTAGGGTTAGTGTTAGGGTACGGGTTAGGTTACGGGTTCGGGTACGGCGTAGGGTATGGGTTAGGGTTAGGGTTAGGGTTAGTTTGAGGGTTAGGGCTCGGTTTAGGGTACGGGTTAGGATTAGGGTACGGGTTAGGGTTAGGGTAGGGGTTAGGGTTAGGGTACGCGTTAGGGTTAGGGTAGTTATTAAACCTATCCCACTCTCTAGATACCCCTTAGCACGTCAAGGAATATTATTTGGGTGTCCAGCCATGGAGAAGAGTTTAGACACTAGGAGAAGATAAGGAACACACCCATTATCAAGAAATCACATTAGGATTCTCTTTTTAACCTGTTCCTTAAAACACTAGTGCTTAGGAAATGTATTGGAGGCAGAAGCAGTCAAGGGTAGCTTAGGGTTAGGGTTAGGGTTAGGGTTAAGTTTAGGGTACGGCTTAGGGTACGGGTTCGGGTACGGGTTCGTGTACGGCGTAGGGTATGGGTTTGGGTTAGGGTTAGGGTTAGTTTGAAGGTTAGGGCTCGGTTTAGGGTACGGGTTAGGATTAGGTTTCGTGTTAGGGTTAGGGTAGGGGTTAGGGTTAGGGTTCGCGTTAGGGTTAGGGTAGTTATTAAACCTATCCCACTCTCTAGATACCCCTTAGCACGTCAAGGAATATTATTTGGGTGTCCAGCCATGGAGAAGAGTTTAGACACTAGGAGAAGATAAGGAACACACCCATTATCCTGAAATCACATTAGGATTCTCTTTTTAACCTGTTCCTTAAAACACTAGTGCTTAGGAAATCTATTGGAGGCAGAAGCAGTCAAGGGTAGCTTAGGGTTAGGGTTAGGGTTATTGTTAGGGTAAGGCTTAGGGTACGGGTTCGGGTACGGCATAGGGTATGTTTTAGGGTTAGGGTTAGGGTTAGTTTGAGGGTTATGGCTCGGTTTAGGGTACGGGTTAGGATTAGGGTACGTGTTAGGGTTAGGGTAGGGGTTAGGGTTAGGGTACGCTTTAGGGTTAGGGTAGTAATTAAACCTATCCCACTCCCTAGATACCGCTTAGCACGTCAAAGAATATTATTTGCGGGTCCAGCCATGGAGAAGAGTTTAGACAGTAGGAGAAGATAAGGAACACACGCATTATCAAGAAATCACATTAGGATTCTCTTTTTAACCTGTTCCTTAAAACACTAGTGCTTAGGAAATCTATTGGAGGCAGAAGCAGTCAAGGGTAGCTTAGGGTTAGGGTTAGGGTTAGGGTTAGGGTACGGCTTAGGGTACGGGTTCGGGTACGGGTTCGTGTACGGCGTAGGGTATGGGTTAGGGTTAGGGTTACGGTTAGTTTGAGGGTTAGGGCTCGGTTTAGGTTACGGGTTAGGATTAGAGTACGTGTTAGGGTTAGGGTATGCGTTAGTGTTAGGGTAGTTTTTAAACCTATCCCACTCTCTAGATACCACTTAGCACGTCAAGGAATATTATTTGGGGGTCCAGCCATGGAGAAGAGTTTAGACACTAGGAGAAGATAAGGAACACACACATTATCAAGAAATCACATTAGGATTCTCTTTTTAACCTATTCATTAAAACACTATTGCTTAGGAAATCTATTGGAGGCAGAAGCAGTCAAGGGTAGCTTAGGGTTAGGGTTAGGGTTAGGGTTAGGGTTAGGGTACGGCTTAGGGTAAGGGTTCGGGTACGGGTTCGGGTACGGCGTAGGGTATGGGTTCGGGTTAGGGTTAGGGTTAGTTTGAAGGTTAGGGCTCGGTTTAGGTTACGGGTTAGGATTAGGGTTCGTGTTAGGGTTAGGGTAGGTGTTAGGTTTAGGGTACGCGTTAGGGTTAGACTAGCTATTAAACCTATCCCACTCTCTAGATACCCTTTAGCACGTCAAGGAATATTATTTGGGGGTCCAGCCATGGAGAAGAGTTTAGACACTAGGAGAAGATAAGGAACACACCCATTATCAAGAAATCACATAAGGATTCTCTTTTTAACCTGTTCCTTAATACACTAGTGCTTAGGAAATCTATTGGAGGCAGAAGCAGTCAAGGGTAGCTTAGGGTTAGGGTTAGGGTTAGGGTTACGGTTAGGGTTAGGGTACGGCTTAGGGTACGGGTTCGGGTACGGGTTCGGGTACGGCGTAGGGTATGGGTTAGGGTTAGGGTTAGGGTTAGTTTGAGGGATAGGGCTCGGTTTAGGTTACGAGTTAGGATTAGTGTACGTGTTAGGGTTAGGGTAGAGGTTAGGGTTAGGGTACGCGTTAGGGTTAGGGTAGTTATTAAACCTATCCCACTCTCTAGATACCCCTTAGCACGTCAAGAAATATTATTTGGGGGTCCAGCCATGGATAAGAGTTTAGACACTAGGAGAAGATAAGGAACACACACATTATCAAGAAATCACATTAGGATTCTCTTTTTAACCTATTCCTTAAAACACTAGTGCTTAGGAAATCTATTGGAGGCAGAAGCAGTCAAGGGTAGCATAGGGTTAGGTTTAGGTTTAGGGTTAGGGTTAGTGTTAGGGTACGGGTTCGGGTACGGGTCCGGGTATGGCGTAGGGTATGGGTTAGGGTTAGGGTTAGGATTAGTTTGAGGGTTAGGGCTCGGTTTAGGGTATGGGTTAGGATTAGGGTACGTGTTAGGGTTAGGGTAGGGGTTAGGGTTAGGGTACGGCTTAGGGTACGGCTTCGGGTACGGGTTCGTGTACGGCGTAGGGTATGGGTTAGGGTTAGGGTTAGGGTTAGTTTGAAGGTTAGGGCTCGGTTTAGGGTACGGGTTAGGATTAGGGTTCGTGTTAGGGTTAGGGTAGGGGTTAGGGTTAGGGTACGCGTTAGGGTTAGGGTAGTTATTAAACCTATCCCACCCTCTAGATACCCCTTAGCACGTCAAGGAATATTATTTGGGGTTCCAGCCATGGAGAAAAGTTTAGAAACTAGGAGAAGATAAGGAATACACCCATTATCCTGAAATCACATTAGGATTCTCTTTTTAACCTGTTCCTTAATACACTAGTGCTTAGGAAATCTATTGTAGGCAGAAGCAGTCAAGGGTAGCTTAGGTTTAGGGTTAGGGTTAGGGTTAGGGTACGGCTTAGAGTACGGGTTCGGGTACGGGTTCGGGTACGGCATAGGGTATGGGTTAGGGTTAGGGTTAGGGTTAGTTTGAGGGTTAGGGCTCGGTTTAGGGTATGGGTTAGGATTAGTGTACGTGTTAAGGTTAGGGTAGAGGTTAGGGTTAGGGTACGCGTTAGGGTTAGGGTAGTTATTAAAACTATCCCACTCTCTAGATACCCCTTAGCACGTCAAGGAATATTATTTGGGGGTCCAGCCATGGAGAAGAGTTTAGACACTAGGAGAAGATAAGGAACACACCCATTATCAAGAAATCACATTAGGATTCTCTTTTTAACATGTTCCTTAAAACACTAGTGCTTAGGAAATCTATTGGAGGCAGAAGCAGTCACGGGTAGCTTAGGGTTAGGGTTCGGGTTATTGTTAGGGTAAGGCTTAGGGTACGGGTTCGGGTACGGCATAGGGTATGGGTTAGGGTTAGGGTTAGGTTTAGTTTGAGGGTTAGGGCTCGGTTTAGGGTACGGGTTAGGATTAGGGTACGTGTTAGGGTTAGGGTAGGGGTTAGGGTTAGGGTACGCGTTAGGGTTAGGGTAGTTATTAAACCTATCCCACTCCCTAGATACCCCTTAGCACGTCAAGGAATATTATTTGGGGGTCCAGCCATGGAGAAGAGTTTAGACACTAGGAGAAGATAAGGAACACACCCATTATCTAGAAAACACATTAGGATTCTCTTTTTAACCTGTTCCTTAAAACACTAGTGCTTAGGAAATCTATTGGAGGCAGAAGCAGTCAAGGGTAGCTTAGGGTTAGGGTTAGGGTTAGGGTACGGCTTAGGGTACGGGTTCGGGTACGGGTTCGGGTACGGCGTAGGGTATGGGTTAGGGTTAGGGTTAGGGATAGTTTGAGGGTTAGGGCTCGGTTTAGGTTACGGGTTAGGATTAGGGTACGTGTTAGGGTTAGGTTAGGGGTTAGGGTTAGGATACGCGTTAGGGTTAGGGTAGTTATTAAACCTATCCCACTCTCTAGATACTCCTTAGCAAGTCAAGGAATATTATTTGGGTGTCCAGCCATGTAGAAGAGTTTAGACACTAGGAGAAGATAAGGAACACACCCATTATCCTGAAATCACTTTAGGATTCTCTTTTTAACCTGTTCCTTAAAACACTAGTGCTTAGGAAATCTATTGGAGGCAGAAGCAGTCAAGGGTAGCTTAGGGTTAGGGTTAGGGTTAGGGTTAGGGTTAGCTTTATGGTACCGCTTAGGGTACGGGTTCGGGTACGGCGTAGGGTATGGGTTAGGGTTAGGGTTAGGGTTAATTTGAGGGTTAGGGCTCGGTTTAGGGTACGGGTTAGGATTAGGGTACGTGTTAGGGTTAGGGTACGCGTTAGGGTTAGGGTAGTTATTAAACCTATCCCACTCTCTAGATACCCCTTAGCACGTCAAGGAATATTATTTGGGGGTCCAGCCATGGAGAAGAGTTTAGACACTAGGAGAAGATAAGGAACACACCCATTATCCTGAAATCACATTAGGATTCTCTTTTTAACCTGTTCCTTAGTACACTAGTGCTTAGGAAATCTATTGGAGGAAGAAGCAGTCAAGGGTAGCTTAGGGTTAGGGTTAGGGTTAGGGTTAGGGTTAGGGTACGGCTTAGGGTACGGGTTCGGGTACGGGTTCGGGTACGGCGTAGGGTATGGGTTAGGGTTAGTGTTAGGGTTAGTTTGAGGGTTAGGGCTCGGTTTTGGTTACGGGTTAGTATTAGTGTACGTGTTAGGTTTAGGGTATGCGTTAGGGTTAGGGTAGTTATTAAACCTATCCCACTCTCTAGATACCACTTAGCACGTCAAGGAATATTATTTGGGGGTCCAGCCATGGAGAAGAGTTTAGACACTAGGAGAAGATAAGGAACACACACATTATCAAGAAATCACATTAGGATTCTCTTTTTAACCTATTCCTTAAAACACTATTGTTTAGGAAATCTATTGGAGGCAGAAGCAGTCAAGGGTAGCTTAGGGTTAGGGTTAGGGTTAGGGTTAGGGTTAGGGTTAGGGTACGGCTTAGGGTACGGGTTCGGGTACGGGTTCGGGTACGGCGTAGGGTATGGGTTCGGGTTAGGTTGAGGGTTAGTTTGAGTATTAGGGCTCGGTTTAGGTTACGGGTTAAGATTAGTGTACGTGTTAGGGTTAAGGTAGAGGTTAGGGATAGGGTACGCGTTAGGGTTTGTGTAGTTATTAAACCTATCCCACTCTCTAGATACCCCTTAGCACGTCAAGGAATATTATTTGGGTGTCCAGCCATGGAGAAGAGTTTAGACACTAGGAGAAGATAAGGAACACACCCATTATCAAGAAATCACATTAGGATTCTCTTTTTAACCTGTTCCTTAAAACACTAGTGCTTAGGAAATCTATTGGAGGCAGAAGCAGTCACGGGTAGCTTAGGGTTAGGGTTCGGGTTATTGTTAGGGTAAGGCTTAGGGTACGGGTTCGGGTACGGCATAGGGTATGGGTTAGGGTTAGGGTTAGGGTTAGTTTGAGGGTTAGGGCTCGGTTTAGGGTACGGGTTAGGATTAGGGTACGTGTTAGGGTTAGGGTAGGGGTTAGGGTTAGGGTACGCGTTAGGGTTAGGGTAGTTATTAAACCTATCCCACTCCCTAGATACCCCTTAGCACGTCAAGGAATATTATTTGGGGGTCCAGCCATGGAGAAGAGTTTAGACACTAGGAGAAGATAAGGAACACACCCATTATCTAGAAAACACATTAGGATTCTCTTTTTAACCTGTTCCTTAAAACACTAGTGCTTAGGAAATCTATTGGAGGCAGAAGCAGTCAAGGGTAGCTTAGGGTTAGGGTTAGGGTTAGGGTACGGCTTAGGGTACGGGTTCGGGTACGGGTTCGGGTACGGCGTAGGGTATGGGTTAGGGTTAGGGTTAGGGATAGTTTGAGGGTTAGGGCTCGGTTTAGGTTACGGGTTAGGATTAGGGTACGTGTTAGGGTTAGGTTAGGGGTTAGGGTTAGGATACGCGTTAGGGTTAGGGTAGTTATTAAACCTATCCCACTCTCTAGATACTCCTTAGCAAGTCAAGGAATATTATTTGGGTGTCCAGCCATGGAGAAGAGTTTAGACACTAGGAGAAGATAAGGAACACACCCATTATCAAGAAATCACATTAGGATTCTCTTTTTAACCTGTTCCTTAAAACACTAGTGCTTAGGAAATCTATTGGAGGCAGAAGCAGTCAAGGGTAGCTTAGGGATAGGGTTAGGGTTAGGGTTAGGGTTAGCTTTAGGGTACCGCTTAGGGTACGGGTTCGGGTACGGCGTAGGATATGGGTTAGGGTTAGGGTTAGGGTTAGTTTGAGGGTTAGGGCTCGGTTTAGGGTACGGGTTAGGATTAGGGTACGTGTTAGGGTTAGGGTAGGGGTTAGGGTTAGGGTACGCGTTAGGGTTAGGGTAGTTATTAAACCTATCCCACTCTCTAGATACCCCTTAGCACGTCAAGGAATATTATTTGGGTGTCCAGCCATGGAGAAGAGTTTAGACACTAGGAGAAGATAAGGAACACACCCATTATCAAGAAATCACATTAGGATTCTCTTTTTAACCTGTTCCTTAAAACACTAGTGCTTAGGAAATCTATTGGAGGCAGAAGCAGTCAAGGGTAGCTTAGGGTTAGGGTTAGGGTTAGGGTTAAGTTTAGGGTACGGCTTAGGGTACGGGTTCGGGTACGGGTTCGTGTACGGCGTAGGGTATGGGTTTGGGTTAGGGTTAGGGTTAGTTTGAAGGTTAGGGCTCGGTTTAGGGTACGGGTTAGGATTAGGTTTCGTGTTAGGGTTACGGTAGGGGTTAGGGTTAGGGTACGCGTTAGGGTTAGGGTAGTTATTAAACCTATCCCACTCTCTAGATACCCCTTAGCACGTCAAGGAATATTATTTGGGTGTCCAGCCATGGAGAAGAGTTTAGACACTAGGAGAAGATAAGGAACACACCCATTATCCTGAAATCACATTAGGATTCTCTTTTTAACCTGTTCCTTAAAACACTAGTGCTTAGGAAATCTATTGGAGGCAGAAGCAGTCAAGGGTAGCTTAGGGTTAGGGTTAGGGTTATTGTTAGGGTAAGGCTTAGGGTACGGGTTCGGGTACGGCATAGGGTATGTTTTAGGGTTAGGGTTAGGGTTAGTTTGAGGGTTAGGGCTCGGTTTAGGGTACGGGTTAGCATTAGGGTACGTGTTAGGGTTAGGGTAGAGGTTAGGGTTAGGGTACGCTTTAGGGTTAGGGTAGTAATTAAACCTATCCCACTCCCTAGATACCGCTTAGCACGTCAAGGAATATTATTTGCGGGTCCAGCCATGGAGAAGAGTTTAGACAGTAGGAGAAGATAAGGAACACACGCATTATCAAGAAATCACATTAGGATTCTCTTTTTAACCTGTTCCTTAAAACACTAGTGCTTAGGAAATCTATTGGAGGCAGAAGCAGTCAAGGGTAGCTTAGGGTTAGGGTTAGGGTTAGGGTTAGGGTACGGCTTAGGGAACGGGTTCGGGTACGGGTTCGTGTACGGCGTAGGGTATGGGTTAGGGTTAGGGTTACGGTTAGTTTGAGGGTTAGGGCTCGGTTTAGGTTACGGGTTAGGATTAGAGTACGTGTTAGGGTTAGGGTATGCGTTAGTGTTAGGGTAGTTTTTAAACCTATCCCACTCTCTAGATACCACTTAGCACGTCAAGGAATATTATTTGGGGGTCCAGCCATGGAGAAGAGTTTAGACACTAGGAGAAGATAAGGAACACACACATTATCAAGAAATCACATTAGGATTCTCTTTTTAACCTATTCCTTAAAACACTATTGCTTAGGAAATCTATTGGAGGCAGAAGCAGTCAAGGGTAGCTTAGGGTTAGGGTTAGGGTTAGGGTTAGGGTTAGGGTACGGCTTAGGGTAAGGGTTCGGGTACGGGTTCGGGTACGGCGTAGGGTATGGGTTCGGGTTAGGGTTAGGGTTAGTTTGAAGGTTAGGGCTCGGTTTAGGTTACGGGTTAGGATTAGGGTTCGTGTTAGGGTTAGGGTAGGTGTTAGGTTTAGGGTACGCGTTAGGGTTAGACTAGCTATTAAACCTATCCCACTCTCTAGATACCCCTTAGCACGTCAAGGAATATTATTTGGGGGTCCAGCCATGGAGAAGAGTTTAGACACTAGGAGAAGATAAGGAACACACCCATTATCAAGAAATCACATAAGGATTCTCTTTTTAACCTGTTCCTTAATACACTAGTGCTTAGGAAATCTATTGGAGGCAGAAGCAGTCAAGGGTAGCTTAGGGTTAGGGTTAGGGTTAGGGTTACGGTTAGGGTTAGGGTACGGCTTAGGGTACGGGTTCGGGTACGGGTTCGGGTACGGCGTAGGGTATGGGTTAGGGTTAGGGTTAGGGTTAGTTTGAGGGTTAGGGCTCGGTTTAGGTTACGAGTTAGTATTAGTGTACGTGTTAGGGTTAGGGTAGAGGTTAGGGTTAGGGTACGCGTTAGGGTTAGGGTAGTTATTAAACCTATCCCACTCTCTAGATACCCCTTAGCACGTCAAGAAATATTATTTGGGGGTCCAGCCATGGATAAGAGTTTAGACACTAGGAGAAGATAAGGAACACACACATTATCAAGAAATCACATTAGGATTCTCTTTTTAACCTATTCCTTAAAACACTAGTGCTTAGGAAATCTATTGGAGGCAGAAGCAGTCAAGGGTAGCTTAGGGTTAGGGTTAGGGTTAGCTTTAGGGTACGGCTTAGGGTACGGGTTCGGGTACGGCATAGGGTATGGTTTAGGGTTAGGGTTAGGGTTAGTTTGAGGGTTAGGGCTAGGTTTAGGGTACGGGTTAGGATTAGGGTACGTGTTAGGGTTAGGGTACGCGTTAGGGTTAGGGTAGTTATTAAACCTATCCCACTCTCTAGATACCCTTTAGCACGTCAAGGAATATTATTTGGGGGTCCAGCCATGGAGAAGAGTTTAGACACTAGGAGAAGATAATGAACACACCCATTATCAAGAAATCACATTAGGATTCTCTTTTTAACCTGTTCCTTAAAACACTAGTGCTTAGGAAATCTATTGGAGGCAGAAACAGTCAAGGGTAGCATAGGGTTTGGTTTAGGTTTAGGGTTAGGGTTAGTGTTAGGGTACGGGTTCGGGTACGGGTCCGGGTATGGCGTAGGGTATGGGTTAGGGTTAGGGTTAGGATTAGTTTGAGGGTTAGGGCTCGGTTTAGGGTATGGGTTAGGATTAGGGTACGTGTTAGGGTTAGGGTAGGGGTTAGGGTTAGGGTACGGCTTAGGGTACGGCTTCGGGTACGGGTTCGTGTACGGCGTAGGGTATGGGTTTGGGTTAGGGTTAGGGTTAGTTTGAAGGTTAGGGCTCGGTTTAGGGTACGGGTTAGGATTAGGGTTCGTGTTAGGGTTAGGGTAGGGGTTAGGGTTAGGGTACGCGTTAGGGTTAGGGTAGTTATTAAACCTATCCCACCCTCTAGATACCCCTTAGCACGTCAAGGAATATTATTTGGGGTTCCAGCCATGGAGAAAAGTTTAGAAACTAGGAGAAGATAAGGAATACACCCATTATCCTGAAATCACATTAGGATTCTCTTTTTAACCTGTTCCTTAATACACTAGTGCTTAGGAAATCTATTGTAGGCAGAAGCAGTCAAGGGTAGCTTAGGTTTAGGGTTAGGGTTAGGGTTAGGGTACGGCTTAGAGTACGGGTTCGGGTACGGGTTCGGGTACGGCATAGGGTATGGGTTAGGGTTAGGGTTAGGGTTAGTTTGAGGGTTAGGGCTCGGTTTAGGGTATGGGTTAGGATTAGTGTACGTGTTAAGGTTAGGGTAGAGGTTAGGGTTAGGGTACGCGTTAGGGTTAGGGTAGTTATTAAAACTATCCCACTCTCTAGATACCCCTTAGCACGTCAAGGAATATTATTTGGGGGTCCAGCCATGGAGAAGAGTTTAGACACTAGGAGAAGATAAGGAACACACCCATTATCAAGAAATCACATTAGGATTCTCTTTTTAACATGTTCCTTAAAACACTAGTGCTTAGGAAATCTATTGGAGGCAGAAGCAGTCACGGGTAGCTTAGGGTTAGGGTTCGGGTTATTGTTAGGGTAAGGCTTAGGGTACGGGTTCGGGTACGGCATAGGGTATGGGTTAGGGTTAGGGTTAGGTTTAGTTTGAGGGTTAGGGCTCGGTTTAGGGTACGGGTTAGGATTAGGGTACGTGTTAGGGTTAGGGTAGGGGTTAGGGTTAGGGTACGCGTTAGGGTTAGGGTAGTTATTAAACCTATCCCACTCCCTAGATACCCCTTAGCACGTCAAGGAATATTATTTGGGGGTCCAGCCATGGAGAAGAGTTTAGACACTAGGAGAAGATAAGGAACACACCCATTATCTAGAAAACACATTAGGATTCTCTTTTTAACCTGTTCCTTAAAACACTAGTGCTTAGGAAATCTATTGGAGGCAGAAGCAGTCAAGGGTAGCTTAGGGTTAGGGTTAGGGTTAGGGTACGGCTTAGGGTACGGGTTCGGGTACGGGTTCGGGTACGGCGTAGGGTATGGGTTAGGGTTAGGGTTAGGGATAGTTTGAGGGTTAGGGCTCGGTTTAGGTTACGGGTTAGGATTAGGGTACGTGTTAGGGTTAGGTTAGGGGTTAGGGTTAGGATACGCGTTAGGGTTAGGGTAGTTATTAAACCTATCCCACTCTCTAGATACTCCTTAGCAAGTCAAGGAATATTATTTGGGTGTCCAGCCATGTAGAAGAGTTTAGACACTAGGAGAAGATAAGGAACACACCCATTATCCTGAAATCACTTTAGGATTCTCTTTTTAACCTGTTCCTTAAAACACTAGTGCTTAGGAAATCTATTGGAGGCAGAAGCAGTCAAGGGTAGCTTAGGGTTAGGGTTAGGGTTAGGGTTAGGGTTAGCTTTATGGTACCGCTTAGGGTACGGGTTCGGGTACGGCGTAGGGTATGGGTTAGGGTTAGGGTTAGGGTTAATTTGAGGGTTAGGGCTCGGTTTAGGGTACGGGTTAGGATTAGGGTACGTGTTAGGGTTAGGGTACGCGTTAGGGTTAGGGTAGTTATTAAACCTATCCCACTCTCTAGATACCCCTTAGCACGTCAAGGAATATTATTTGGGGGTCCAGCCATGGAGAAGAGTTTAGACACTAGGAGAAGATAAGGAACACACCCATTATCCTGAAATCACATTAGGATTCTCTTTTTAACCTGTTCCTTAGTACACTAGTGCTTAGGAAATCTATTGGAGGAAGAAGCAGTCAAGGGTAGCTTAGGGTTAGGGTTAGGGTTAGGGTTAGGGTTAGGGTACGGCTTAGGGTACGGGTTCGGGTACGGGTTCGGGTACGGCGTAGGGTATGGGTTAGGGTTAGTGTTAGGGTTAGTTTGAGGGTTAGGGCTCGGTTTTGGTTACGGGTTAGTATTAGTGTACGTGTTAGGTTTAGGGTATGCGTTAGGGTTAGGGTAGTTATTAAACCTATCCCACTCTCTAGATACCACTTAGCACGTCAAGGAATATTATTTGGGGGTCCAGCCATGGAGAAGAGTTTAGACACTAGGAGAAGATAAGGAACACACACATTATCAAGAAATCACATTAGGATTCTCTTTTTAACCTATTCCTTAAAACACTATTGTTTAGGAAATCTATTGGAGGCAGAAGCAGTCAAGGGTAGCTTAGGGTTAGGGTTAGGGTTAGGGTTAGGGTTAGGGTTAGGGTACGGCTTAGGGTACGGGTTCGGGTACGGGTTCGGGTACGGCGTAGGGTATGGGTTCGGGTTAGGTTGAGGGTTAGTTTGAGTATTAGGGCTCGGTTTAGGTTACGGGTTAAGATTAGTGTACGTGTTAGGGTTAAGGTAGAGGTTAGGGATAGGGTACGCGTTAGGGTTTGTGTAGTTATTAAACCTATCCCACTCTCTAGATACCCCTTAGCACGTCAAGGAATATTATTTGGGTGTCCAGCCATGGAGAAGAGTTTAGACACTAGGAGAAGATAAGGAACACACCCATTATCAAGAAATCACATTAGGATTCTCTTTTTAACCTGTTCCTTAAAACACTAGTGCTTAGGAAATCTATTGGAGGCAGAAGCAGTCACGGGTAGCTTAGGGTTAGGGTTCGGGTTATTGTTAGGGTAAGGCTTAGGGTACGGGTTCGGGTACGGCATAGGGTATGGGTTAGGGTTAGGGTTAGGGTTAGTTTGAGGGTTAGGGCTCGGTTTAGGGTACGGGTTAGGATTAGGGTACGTGTTAGGGTTAGGGTAGGGGTTAGGGTTAGGGTACGCGTTAGGGTTAGGGTAGTTATTAAACCTATCCCACTCCCTAGATACCCCTTAGCACGTCAAGGAATATTATTTGGGGGTCCAGCCATGGAGAAGAGTTTAGACACTAGGAGAAGATAAGGAACACACCCATTATCTAGAAAACACATTAGGATTCTCTTTTTAACCTGTTCCTTAAAACACTAGTGCTTAGGAAATCTATTGGAGGCAGAAGCAGTCAAGGGTAGCTTAGGGTTAGGGTTAGGGTTAGGGTACGGCTTAGGGTACGGGTTCGGGTACGGGTTCGGGTACGGCGTAGGGTATGGGTTAGGGTTAGGGTTAGGGATAGTTTGAGGGTTAGGGCTCGGTTTAGGTTACGGGTTAGGATTAGGGTACGTGTTAGGGTTAGGTTAGGGGTTAGGGTTAGGATACGCGTTAGGGTTAGGGTAGTTATTAAACCTATCCCACTCTCTAGATACTCCTTAGCAAGTCAAGGAATATTATTTGGGTGTCCAGCCATGGAGAAGAGTTTAGACACTAGGAGAAGATAAGGAACACACCCATTATCAAGAAATCACATTAGGATTCTCTTTTTAACCTGTTCCTTAAAACACTAGTGCTTAGGAAATCTATTGGAGGCAGAAGCAGTCAAGGGTAGCTTAGGGATAGGGTTAGGGTTAGGGTTAGGGTTAGCTTTAGGGTACCGCTTAGGGTACGGGTTCGGGTACGGCGTAGGATATGGGTTAGGGTTAGGGTTAGGGTTAGTTTGAGGGTTAGGGCTCGGTTTAGGGTACGGGTTAGGATTAGGGTACGTGTTAGGGTTAGGGTAGGGGTTAGGGTTAGGGTACGCGTTAGGGTTAGGGTAGTTATTAAACCTATCCCACTCTCTAGATACCCCTTAGCACGTCAAGGAATATTATTTGGGTGTCCAGCCATGGAGAAGAGTTTAGACACTAGGAGAAGATAAGGAACACACCCATTATCAAGAAATCACATTAGGATTCTCTTTTTAACCTGTTCCTTAAAACACTAGTGCTTAGGAAATCTATTGGAGGCAGAAGCAGTCAAGGGTAGCTTAGGGTTAGGGTTAGGGTTAGGGTTAAGTTTAGGGTACGGCTTAGGGTACGGGTTCGGGTACGGGTTCGTGTACGGCGTAGGGTATGGGTTTGGGTTAGGGTTAGGGTTAGTTTGAAGGTTAGGGCTCGGTTTAGGGTACGGGTTAGGATTAGGTTTCGTGTTAGGGTTACGGTAGGGGTTAGGGTTAGGGTACGCGTTAGGGTTAGGGTAGTTATTAAACCTATCCCACTCTCTAGATACCCCTTAGCACGTCAAGGAATATTATTTGGGTGTCCAGCCATGGAGAAGAGTTTAGACACTAGGAGAAGATAAGGAACACACCCATTATCCTGAAATCACATTAGGATTCTCTTTTTAACCTGTTCCTTAAAACACTAGTGCTTAGGAAATCTATTGGAGGCAGAAGCAGTCAAGGGTAGCTTAGGGTTAGGGTTAGGGTTATTGTTAGGGTAAGGCTTAGGGTACGGGTTCGGGTACGGCATAGGGTATGTTTTAGGGTTAGGGTTAGGGTTAGTTTGAGGGTTAGGGCTCGGTTTAGGGTACGGGTTAGCATTAGGGTACGTGTTAGGGTTAGGGTAGAGGTTAGGGTTAGGGTACGCTTTAGGGTTAGGGTAGTAATTAAACCTATCCCACTCCCTAGATACCGCTTAGCACGTCAAGGAATATTATTTGCGGGTCCAGCCATGGAGAAGAGTTTAGACAGTAGGAGAAGATAAGGAACACACGCATTATCAAGAAATCACATTAGGATTCTCTTTTTAACCTGTTCCTTAAAACACTAGTGCTTAGGAAATCTATTGGAGGCAGAAGCAGTCAAGGGTAGCTTAGGGTTAGGGTTAGGGTTAGGGTTAGGGTACGGCTTAGGGAACGGGTTCGGGTACGGGTTCGTGTACGGCGTAGGGTATGGGTTAGGGTTAGGGTTACGGTTAGTTTGAGGGTTAGGGCTCGGTTTAGGTTACGGGTTAGGATTAGAGTACGTGTTAGGGTTAGGGTATGCGTTAGTGTTAGGGTAGTTTTTAAACCTATCCCACTCTCTAGATACCACTTAGCACGTCAAGGAATATTATTTGGGGGTCCAGCCATGGAGAAGAGTTTAGACACTAGGAGAAGATAAGGAACACACACATTATCAAGAAATCACATTAGGATTCTCTTTTTAACCTATTCCTTAAAACACTATTGCTTAGGAAATCTATTGGAGGCAGAAGCAGTCAAGGGTAGCTTAGGGTTAGGGTTAGGGTTAGGGTTAGGGTTAGGTACGGCTTAGGGTACGGGTTCGGGTATGGGTTCGTGTTCGGCGTAGGGTATGGGTTTGGGTTAGGGTTAGGGTTAGTTTGAAGGTTAGGGCTCGGTTTAGGGTACGGGTTAGGATTAGGTTTCGTGTTAGGGTTAGGGTAGGGGTTAGGGTTAGGGTACGCGTTAGGGTTAGGGTAGTTATTAAACCTATCCCACTCTCTAGATACCCCTTAGCACGTCAAGGAATATTATTTGGGTGTCCAGCCATGGAGAAGAGTTTAGACACTAGGAGAAGATAAGGAACACACCCATTATCCTGAAATCACATTAGGATTCTCTTTTTAACCTGTTCCTTAAAACACTAGTGCTTAGGAAATCTATTGGAGGCAGAAGCAGTCAAGGGTAGCTTAGGGTTAGGGTTAGGGTTATTGTTAGGGTAAGGCTTAGGGTACGGGTTCGGGTACGGCATAGGGTATGTTTTAGGGTTAGGGTTAGGGTTAGTTTGAGGGTTAGGGCTCGGTTTAGGGTACGGGTTAGGATTAGGGTACGTGTTAGGGTTAGGGTAGGGGTTAGGGTTAGGGTACGCTTTAGGGTTAGGGTAGTAATTAAACCTATCCCACTCCCTAGATACCGCTTAGCACGTCAAGGAATATTATTTGCGGGTCCAGCCATGGAGAAGAGTTTAGACAGTAGGAGAAGATAAGGAACACACGCATTATCAAGAAATCACATTAGGATTCTCTTTTTAACCTGTTCCTTAAAACACTAGTGCTTAGGAAATCTATTGGAGGCAGAAGCAGTCAAGGGTAGCTTAGGGTTAGGGTTAGGGTTAGGGTTAGGTTTAGGGTACGGCTTAGGGTACGGGTTCGGGTACGGGTTCGTGTACGGCGTAGGGTATGGGTTAGGGTTAGGGTTACGGTTAGTTTGAGGGTTAGGGCTCGGTTTAGGTTACGGGTTAGGATTAGAGTACGTGTTAGGGTTAGGGTATGCGTTAGTGTTAGGGTAGTTTTTAAACCTATCCCACTCTCTAGATACCACTTAGCACGTCAAGGAATATTATTTGGGGGTCCAGCCATGGAGAAGAGTTTAGACACTAGGAGAAGATAAGGAACACACACATTATCAAGAAATCACATTAGGATTCTCTTTTTAACCTATTCCTTAAAACACTATTGCTTAGGAAATCTATTGGAGGCAGAAGCAGTCAAGGGTAGCTTAGGGTTAGGGTTAGGGTTAGGGTTAGGGTTAGGGTACGGCTTAGGGTAAGGGTTCGGGTACGGGTTCGGGTACGGCGTAGGGTATGGGTTCGGGTTAGGGTTACGGTTAGTTTGAAGGTTAGGGCTCGGTTTAGGTTACGGGTTAGGATTAGGGTTCGTGTTAGGGTTAGGGTAGGTGTTAGGTTTAGGGTACGCGTTAGGGTTAGACTAGCTATTAAACCTATCCCACTCTCTAGATACCCCTTAGCACGTCAAGGAATATTATTTGGGGGTCCAGCCATGGAGAAGAGTTTAGACACTAGGAGAAGATAAGGAACACACCCATTATCAAGAAATCACATAAGGATTCTCTTTTTAACCTGTTCCTTAATACACTAGTGCTTAGGAAATCTATTGGAGGCAGAAGCAGTCAAGGGTAGCTTAGGGTTAGGGTTAGGGTTAGGGTTACGGTTAGGGTTAGGGTACGGCTTAGGGTACGGGTTCGGGTACGGGTTCGGGTACGGCGTAGGGTATGGGTTAGGGTTAGGGTTAGGGTTAGTTTGAGGGTTAGGGCTCGGTTTAGGTTACGAGTTAGGATTAGTGTACGTGTTAGGGTTAGGGTACGCGTTAGGGTTAGGGTAGTTATTAAACCTATCCCACTCTCTAGATACCCCTTAGCACGTCAAGAAATATTATTTGGGGGTCCAGCTATGGATAAGAGTTTAGACACTAGGAGAAGATAAGGAACACACACATTATCAAGAAATCACATTAGGATTCTCTTTTTAACCTATTCCTTAAAACACTAGTGCTTAGGAAATCTATTGGAGGCAGAAGCAGTCAAGGGTAGCTTAGGGTTAGGGTTAGGGTTAGCTTTAGGGTACGGCTTAGGGTACGGGTTCGGGTACGGCATAGGGTATGGTTTAGGGTTAGGGTTAGGGTTAGTTTGAGGGTTAGGGCTAGGTTTAGGGTACGGGTTAGGATTAGGGTACGTGTTAGGGTTAGGGTACGCGTTAGGGTTAGGGTAGTTATTAAACCTATCCCACTCTCTAGATACCCTTTAGCACGTCAAGGAATATTATTTGGGGGTCCAGCCATGGAGAAGAGTTTAGACACTAGGAGAAGATAATGAACACACCCATTATCAAGAAATCACATTAGGATTCTCTTTTTAACCTGTTCCTTAAAACACTAGTGCTTAGGAAATCTATTGGAGGCAGAAACAGTCAAGGGTAGCATAGGGTTAGGTTTAGGTTTAGGGTTAGGGTTAGTGTTAGGGTACGGGTTCGGGTACGGGTCCGGGTATGGCGTAGGGTATGGGTTAGGGTTAGGGTTAGGATTAGTTTGAGGGTTAGGGCTCGGTTTAGGGTATGGGTTAGGATTAGGGTACGTGTTAGGGTTAGGGTAGGGGTTAGGGTTAGGGTACGGCTTAGGGTACGGCTTCGGGTACGGGTTCGTGTACGGCGTAGGGTATGGGTTAGGGTTACGGTTAGGGTTAGTTTGAAGGTTAGGGCTCGGTTTAGGGTACGGGTTAGGATTAGGGTTCGTGTTAGGGTTAGGGTAGGGGTTAGGGTTAGGGTACGCGTTAGGGTTAGGGTAGTTATTAAACCTATCCCACCCTCTAGATATCCCTTAGCACGTCAAGGAATATTATTTGGGGTTCCAGCCATGGAGAAAAGTTTAGAAACTAGGAGAAGATAAGGAATACACCCATTATCCTGAAATCACATTAGGATTCTCTTTTTAACCTGTTCCTTAATACACTAGTGCTTAAGAAATCTATTGTAGGCAGAAGCAGTCAAGGGTAGCTTAGGTTTAGGGTTAGGGTTAGGGTTAGGGTTAGGGTACGGCTTAGAGTACGGGTTCGGGTACGGGTTCGGGTACGGCATAGGGTATGGGTTAGGGTTAGGGTTAGGGTTAGTTTGAGGGTTAGGGCTCGGTTTAGGGTATGGGTTAGGATTAGTGTACGTGTTAAGGTTAGGGTAGAGGTTAGGGTTAGGGTACGCGTTAGGGTTAGGGTAGTTATTAAAACTATCCCACTCTCTAGATACCACTTAGCACGTCAAGGAATATTATTTGGGGGTCCAGCCATGGAGAAGAGTTTAGACACTAGGAGAAGATAAGGAACACACCCATTATCAAGAAATCACATTAGGATTCTCTTTTTAACATGTTCCTTAAAACACTAGTGCTTAGGAAATCTATTGGAGGCAGAAGCAGTCACGGGTAGCTTAGGGTTAGGGTTCGGGTTATTGTTAGGGTAAGGCTTTGGGTACGGGTTCGGGTACGGCATAGGGTATGGGTTAGGGTTAGGGTTAGGTTTAGTTTGAGGGTTAGGGCTCGGTTTAGGGTACGGGTTAGGATTAGGGTACGTGTTAGGGTTAGGGTAGGGGTTAGGGTTAGGGTACGCGTTAGGGTTAGGGTAGTTATTAAACCTATCCCACTCCCTAGATACCCCTTAGCACGTCAAGGAATATTATTTGGGGGTCCAGCCATGGAGAAGAGTTTAGACACTAGGAGAAGATAAGGAACACACCCATTATCTAGAAAACACATTAGGATTCTCTTTTTAACCTGTTCCTTAAAACACTAGTGCTTAGGAAATCTATTGGAGGCAGAAGCAGTCAAGGGTAGCTTAGGGTTAGGGTTAAGGTTAGGGTACGGCTTAGGGTACGGGTTCGGGTACGGGTTCGGGTACGGCGTAGGGTATGGGTTAGGGTTAGGGTTAGGGATAGTTTGAGGGTTAGGGCTCGGATTAGGTTACGGGTTAGGATTAGGGTACGTGTTAGGGTTAGGTTAGTGGTTAGGGTTAGGATACGCGTTAGGGTTAGGGTAGTTATTAAACCTATCCCACTCTCTAGATACTCCTTAGCAAGTCAAGGAATATTATTTGGGTGTCCAGCCATGTAGAAGAGTTTAGACACTAGGAGAAGATAAGGAACACACCCATTATCCTGAAATCACATTAGGATTCTCTTTTTAACCTGTTCCTTAATACACTACTGCTTAGGAAATCTATTGGAGGCAGAAGCAGTCAAGGGTAGCTTAGGGTTAGGGTTAGGGTTAGGGTTAGGGTTAGCTTTATGGTACCGCTTAGGGTACGGGTTCGGGTACGGCGTAGGGTATGGGTTAGGGTTAGGGTTAGGGTTAATTTGAGGGTTAGGGCTCGGTTTAGGGTACGGGTTAGGATTAGGGTACGTGTTAGGGTTAGGGTACGCGTTAGGGTTAGGGTAGTTATTAAACCTATCCCACTCTCTAGATACCCCTTAGCACGTCAAGGAATATTATTTGGGGGTCCAGCCATGGAGAAGAGTTTAGACACTAGGAGAAGATAAGGAACACACCCATTATCCTGAAATCACATTAGGATTCTCTTTTTAACCTGTTCCTTAGTACACTAGTGCTTAGGAAATCTATTGGAGGCAGAAGCAGTCAAGGGTAGCTTAGGGTTAGGGTTAGGGTTAGGGTTAGGGTTAGGGTACGGCTTAGGGTACGGGTTCGGGTACGGGTTCGGGTACGGCGTAGGGTATGGGTTAGGGTTAGTGTTAGGGTTAGTTTGAGGGTTAGGGCTCGGTTTAGGTTACGGGTTAGGATTAGTGTACGTGTTAGGTTTAGGGTATGCGTTAGGGTTAGGGTAGTTATTAAACCTATCCCACTCTCTAGATACCACTTAGCACGTCAAGGAATATTATTTGGGGGTCCAGCCATGGAGGAGAGTTTAGACACTAGGAGAAGATAAGAAACACACACATTATCAAGAAATCACATTAGGATTCTCTTTTTAACCTATTCCTTAAAACACTATTGTTTAGGAAATCTATTGGAGGCAGAAGCAGTCAAGGGTAGCTTAGGGTTAGGGTTAGGGTTAGGGTTAGGGTTAGGGTACGGCTTAGGGTACGGGTTCGGGTACGGGTTCGGGTACGGCGTAGGGTATGGGTTCGGGTTAGGTTGAGGGTTAGTTTGAGTATTAGGGCTCGGTTTAGGTTACGGGTTAAGATTAGTGTACGTGTTAGGGTTAAGGTAGAGGTTAGGGATAGGGTACGCGTTAGGGTTTGTGTAGTTATTAAACCTATCCCACTCTCTAGATACCCCTTAGCACGTCAAGGAATATTATTTGGGTGTCCAGCCATGGAGAAGAGTTTAGACACTAGGAGAAGATAAGGAACACACCCATTATCAAGAAATCACATTAGGATTCTCTTTTTAACCTGTTCCTTAAAACACTAGTGCTTAGGAAATCTATTGGAGGCAGAAGCAGTCACGGGTAGCTTAGGGTTAGGGTTCGGGGTATTGTTAGGGTAAGGCTTAGGGTACGGGTTCGGGTACGGCATAGGGTATGGGTTAGGGTTAGGGTTAGGGTTAGTTTGAGGGTTAGGGCTCGGTTTAGGGTACGGGTTAGGATTAGGGTACGTGTTAGGGTTAGGGTAGGGGTTAGGGTTAGGGTACGCGTTAGGGTTAGGGTAGTTATTAAACCTATCCCACTCCCTAGATACCCCTTAGCACGTCAAGGAATATTATTTGGGGGTCCAGCCATGGAGAAGAGTTTAGACACTAGGAGAAGATAAGGAACACACCCATTATCTAGAAAACACATTAGGATTCTCTTTCTAACCTGTTCCTTAAAACACTAGTGCTTAGGAAATCTATTGGAGGCAGAAGCAGTCAAGGGTAGCTTAGGGTTAGGGTTAGGGTTAGGGTACGGCTTACGGTACGGGTTCGGGTACGGGTTCGGGTACGGCGTAGGGTATGGGTTATGGTTAGGGTTAGGGATAGTTTGAGGGTTAGGGCTCGGTTTAGGTTACGGGTTAGGATTAGGGTACGTGTTAGGGTTAGGTTAGGGGTTAGGGTTAGGATACGCGTTAGGGTTAGGGTAGTTATTAAACCTATCCCACTCTCTAGATACTCCTTAGCAAGTCAAGGAATATTATTTGGGTGTCCAGCCATGGAGAAGAGTTTAGACACTAGGAGAAGATAAGGAACACACCCATTATCAAGAAATCACATTAGGATTCTCTTTTTAACGGGTTCCTTAAAATACTAGTGCTTAGGAAATCTATTGGAGGCAGAAGCAGTCAAGGGTAGCTTAGGGTTAGGGTTAGGGTTAGGTTTAGGGTTAGGGTTAGGGTACGGCTTAGGGTACGGGTTCGGGTACGGGTTCGTGTACGGCGTAGGGTATGGGTTAGGGTTAGGGTTAGGGTTAGTTTGAAGGTTAGGGCTCGGTTTAGGGTACGGGTTAGGATTAGGGTTCGTGTTAGGGTTAGGGTAGGGGTTAGCGTTAGGGTACGCGTTAGGTTTAGGGTAGTTATTAAACCTATCCCACTCTCTAGATACCCCTTAGCACGTCAAGGAATATTATTTGGGGGTCCAGCAATGGAGAAGAGTTTAGACACTAGGAGCAGATAAGGAACACACCCATTATCCTGAAATCACATTAGGATTCTCTTTTTAACCTGTTCCTTAAAACACTAGTGCTTAGGAAATCTATTGGAGGCAGAAGCAGTCAAGGGTAGCTTAGGGTTAGGGTTAGGGTTAGGGTTAGGGTTAGCTTTATGGTACCGCTTAGGGTACGGGTTCGGGTACGGCGTAGGGTATGGGTTAGGGTTAGGGTTAGGGTTAATTTGAGGGTTAGGGCTTGGTTTAGGGTACGGGTTAGGATTAGGGTACGTGTTAGGGTTAGCGTACGCGTTAGGGTTAGGGTAGTTATTAAACCTATCCCACTCTCTAGATACCCCTTAGCACGTCAAGGAATATTATTTGGGGGTCCAGCCATGGAGAAGAGTTTAGACACTAGGAGAAGATAAGGAACACACCCATTATCCTGAAATCACATTAGGATTCTCTTTTTAACCTGTTCCTTAGTACACTAGTGCTTAGGAAATCTATTGGAGGCAGAAGCAGTCAAGGGTAGCTTAGGGTTAGGGTTAGGGTTAGGGTTAGGGTTAGGGTACGGCTTAGGGTACGGGTTCGGGTACGGGTTCGGGTACGGTGTAGGGTATGGGTTAGGGTTAGTGTTAGGGTTAGTTTGAGGGTTAGGGCTCGGTTTAGGTTACGGGTTAGGATTAGTGTACGTGTTAGGTTTAGGGTATGCGTTAGGGTTAGGGTAGTTATTAAACCTATCCCACTCTCTAGATACCACTTAGCACGTCAAGGAATATTATTTAGGGGTCCAGCCATGGAGAAGAGTTTAGACACTAGGAGAAGATAAGGAACACACACATTATCAAGAAATCACATTAGGATTCTCTTTTTAACCTATTCCTTAAAACACTATTGTTTAGGAAATCTATTGGAGGCAGAAGCAGTCAAGGGTTGCTTAGGGTTAGGGTTAGGGTTAGGGTTAGGGTTAGGGTACGGCTTAGGGTACGGGTTCGGGTACGGGTTCGGGTACGGCGTAGGGTATGGGTTCGGGTTAGGTTGAGGGTTAGTTTGAGTATTAGGACTCGGTTTAGGTTACGGGTTAGGATTAGTGTACGTGTTAGGGTTAAGGTAGAGGTTAGGGATAGGGTACGCGTTAGGGTTTGTGTAGTTATTAAACCTATCCCACTCTCTAGATACCCCTTAGCACGTCAAGGAATATTATTTGGGTGTCCAGCCATGGAGAAGAGTTTAGACACTAGGAGAAGATAAGGAACACACCCATTATCAAGAAATCACATTAGGATTCTCTTTTTAACCTGTTCCTTAAAACACTAGTGCTTAGGAAATCTATTGGAGGCAGAAGCAGTCACGGGTAGCTTAGGGTTAGGGTTCGGGTTATTGTTAGGGTAAGGCTTAGGGTACGGGTTCGGGTACGGCATAGGGTATGGGTTAGGGTTAGGGTTAGGTTTAGTTTGAGGGTTAGGGCTCGGTTTAGGGTACGGGTTAGGATTAGGGTACGTGTTAGGGTTAGGGTAGGGGTTAGGGTTAGGGTACGCGTTAGGGTTAGGGTAGTTATTAAACCTATCCCACTCCCTAGATACCCCTTAGCACGTCAAGGAATATTATTTGGGGGTCCAGCCATGGAGAAGAGTTTAGACACTAGGAGAAGATAAGGAACACACCCATTATCTAGAAAACACATTAGGATTCTCTTTTTAACCTGTTCCTTAAAACACTAGTGCTTAGGAAATCTATTGGAGGCAGAAGCAGTCAAGGGTAGCTTAGGGTTAGGGTTAAGGTTAGGGTACGGCTTAGGGTACGGGTTCGGGTATGGGTTCGTGTACGGCGTAGGGTATGGGTTTGGGTTAGGGTTAGGGTTAGTTTGAAGGTTAGGGCTCGGTTTAGGGTACGGGTTAGGATTAGGTTTCGTGTTAGGGTTAGGGTAGGGGTTAGGGTTAGGGTACGCGTTAGGGTTAGGGTAGTTATTAAACCTATCCCACTCTCTAGATACCCCTTAGCACGTCAAGGAATATTATTTGGGTGTCCAGCCATGGAGAAGAGTTTAGACACTAGGAGAAGATAAGGAACACACCCATTATCCTGAAATCACATTAGGATTCTCTTTTTAACCTGTTCCTTAAAACACTAGTGCTTAGGAAATCTATTGGAGGCAGAAGCAGTCAAGGGTAGCTTAGGGTTAGGGTTAGGGTTATTGTTAGGGTAAGGCTTAGGGTACGGGTTCGGGTACGGCATAGGGTATGTTTTAGGGTTAGGGTTAGGGTTAGTTTGAGGGTTAGGGCTCGGTTTAGGGTACGGGTTAGGATTAGGGTACGTGTTAGGGTTAGGGTAGGGGTTAGGGTTAGGGTACGCTTTAGGGTTAGGGTAGTAATTAAACCTATCCCACTCCCTAGATACCGCTTAGCACGTCAAGGAATATTATTTGCGGGTCCAGCCATGGAGAAGAGTTTAGACAGTAGGAGAAGATAAGGAACACACGCATTATCAAGAAATCACATTAGGATTCTCTTTTTAACCTGTTCCTTAAAACACTAGTGCTTAGGAAATCTATTGGAGGCAGAAGCAGTCAAGGGTAGCTTAGGGTTAGGGTTAGGGTTAGGGTTAGGTTTAGGGTACGGCTTAGGGTACGGGTTCGGGTACGGGTTCGTGTACGGCGTAGGGTATGGGTTAGGGTTAGGGTTACGGTTAGTTTGAGGGTTAGGGCTCGGTTTAGGTTACGGGTTAGGATTAGAGTACGTGTTAGGGTTAGGGTATGCGTTAGTGTTAGGGTAGTTTTTAAACCTATCCCACTCTCTAGATACCACTTAGCACGTCAAGGAATATTATTTGGGGGTCCAGCCATGGAGAAGAGTTTAGACACTAGGAGAAGATAAGGAACACACACATTATCAAGAAATCACATTAGGATTCTCTTTTTAACCTATTCCTTAAAACACTATTGCTAAGGAAATCTATTGGAGGCAGAAGCAGTCAAGGGTAGCTTAGGGTTAGGGTTAGGGTTAGGGTTAGGGTTAGGGTACGGCTTAGGGTAAGGGTTCGGGTACGGGTTCGGGTACGGCGTAGGGTATGGGTTCGGGTTAGGGTTAGGGTTAGTTTGAAGGTTAGGGCTCGGTTTAGGTTACGGGTTAGGATTAGGGTTCGTGTTAGGGTTAGGGTAGGTGTTAGGTTTAGGGTACGCGTTAGGGTTAGACTAGCTATTAAACCTATCCCACTCTCTAGATACCCCTTAGCACGTCAAGGAATATTATTTGGGGGTCCAGCCATGGAGAAGAGTTTAGACACTAGGAGAAGATAAGGAACACACCCATTATCAAGAAATCACATAAGGATTCTCTTTTTAACCTGTTCCTTAATACACTAGTGCTTAGGAAATCTATTGGAGGCAGAAGCAGTCAAGGGTAGCTTAGGGTTAGGGTTAGGGTTAGGGTTACGGTTAGGGTTAGGGTACGGCTTAGGGTACGGGTTCGGGTACGGGTTCGGGTACGGCGTAGGGTATGGGTTAGGGTTAGGGTTAGGGTTAGTTTGAGGGTTAGGGCTCGGTTTAGGTTACGAGTTAGGATTAGTGTACGTGTTAGGGTTAGGGTACGCGTTAGGGTTAGGGTAGTTATTAAACCTATCCCACTCTCTAGATACCCCTTAGCACGTCAAGAAATATTATTTGGGGGTCCAGCTATGGATAAGAGTTTAGACACTAGGAGAAGATAAGGAACACACACATTATCAAGAAATCACATTAGGATTCTCTTTTTAACCTATTCCTTAAAACACTAGTGCTTAGGAAATCTATTGGAGGCAGAAGCAGTCAAGGGTAGCTTAGGGTTAGGGTTAGGGTTAGCTTTAGGGTACGGCTTAGGGTACGGGTTCGGGTACGGCATAGGGTATGGTTTAGGGTTAGGGTTAGGGTTAGTTTGAGGGTTAGGGCTAGGTTTAGGGTACGGGTTAGGATTAGGGTACGTGTTAGGGTTAGGGTACGCGTTAGGGTTAGGGTAGTTATTAAACCTATCCCACTCTCTAGATACCCTTTAGCACGTCAAGGAATATTATTTGGGGGTCCAGCCATGGAGAAGAGTTTAGACACTAGGAGAAGATAATGAACACACCCATTATCAAGAAATCACATTAGGATTCTCTTTTTAACCTGTTCCTTAAAACACTAGTGCTTAGGAAATCTATTGGAGGCAGAAACAGTCAAGGGTAGCATAGGGTTAGGTTTAGGTTTAGGGTTAGGGTTAGTGTTAGGGTACGGGTTCGGGTACGGGTCCGGGTATGGCGTAGGGTATGGGTTAGGGTTAGGGTTAGGATTAGTTTGAGGGTTAGGGCTCGGTTTAGGGTATGGGTTAGGATTAGGGTACGTGTTAGGGTTAGGGTAGGGGTTAGGGTTAGGGTACGGCTTAGGGTACGGCTTCGGGTACGGGTTCGTGTACGGCGTAGGGTATGGGTTAGGGTTAGGGTTAGGGTTAGTTTGAAGGTTAGGGCTCGGTTTAGGGTACGGGTTAGGATTAGGGTTCGTGTTAGGGTTAGGGTAGGGGTTAGGGTTAGGGTACGCGTTAGGGTTAGGGTAGTTATTAAACCTATCCCACCCTCTAGATATCCCTTAGCACGTCAAGGAATATTATTTGGGGTTCCAGCCATGGAGAAAAGTTTAGAAACTAGGAGAAGATAAGGAATACACCCATTATCCTGAAATCACATTAGGATTCTCTTTTTAACCTGTTCCTTAATACACTAGTGCTTAAGAAATCTATTGTAGGCAGAAGCAGTCAAGGGTAGCTTAGGTTTAGGGTTAGGGTTAGGGTTAGGGTTAGGGTACGGCTTAGAGTACGGGTTCGGGTACGGGTTCGGGTACGGCATAGGTTATGGGTTAGGGTTAGGGTTAGGGTTAGTTTGAGGGTTAGGGCTCGGTTTAGGGTATGGGTTAGGATTAGTGTACGTGTTAAGGTTAGGGTAGAGGTTAGGGTTAGGGTACGCGTTAGGGTTAGGGTAGTTATTAAAACTATCCCACTCTCTAGATACCCCTTAGCACGTCAAGGAATATTATTTGGGGGTCCAGCCATGGAGAAGAGTTTAGACACTAGGAGAAGATAAGGAACACACCCATTATCAAGAAATCACATTAGGATTCTCTTTTTAACATGTTCCTTAAAACACTAGTGCTTAGGAAATCTATTGGAGGCAGAAGCAGTCACGGGTAGCTTAGGGTTAGGGTTCGGGTTATTGTTAGGGTAAGGCTTTGGGTACGGGTTCGGGTACGGCATAGGGTATGGGTTAGGGTTAGGGTTAGGTTTAGTTTGAGGGTTAGGGCTCGGTTTAGGGTACGGGTTAGGATTAGGGTACGTGTTAGGGTTAGGGTAGGGGTTAGGGTTAGGGTACGCGTTAGGGTTAGGGTAGTTATTAAACCTATCCCACTCCCTAGATACCCCTTAGCACGTCAAGGAATATTATTTGGGGGTCCAGCCATGGAGAAGAGTTTAGACACTAGGAGAAGATAAGGAACACACCCATTATCTAGAAAACACATTAGGATTCTCTTTTTAACCTGTTCCTTAAAACACTAGTGCTTAGGAAATCTATTGGAGGCAGAAGCAGTCAAGGGTAGCTTAGGGTTAGGGTTAAGGTTAGGGTACGGCTTAGGGTACGGGTTCGGGTACGGGTTCGGGT
Source organism: Eschrichtius robustus (assembly GCF_028021215.1). Lineage (NCBI taxonomy): Eukaryota > Metazoa > Chordata > Mammalia > Artiodactyla > Eschrichtiidae > Eschrichtius > Eschrichtius robustus. The sequence continues at coordinate 83,055 of NW_027175723.1, read as the reverse complement.
ACGGCGTAGGGTATGGGTTAGGGTTAGGGTTAGGGATAGTTTGAGGGTTAGGGCTCGGTTTAGGTTACGGGTTAGGATTAGGGTACGTGTTAGGGTTAGGTTAGTGGTTAGGGTTAGGATACGCGTTAGGGTTAGGGTAGTTATTAAACCTATCCCACTCTCTAGATACTCCTTGGCAAGTCAAGGAATATTATTTGGGTGTCCAGCCATGTAGAAGAGTTTAGACACTAGGAGAAGATAAGGAACACACCCATTATCCTGAAATCACATTAGGATTCTCTTTTTAACCTGTTCCTTAATACACTACTGCTTAGGAAATCTATTGGAGGCAGAAGCAGTCAAGGGTAGCTTAGGGTTAGGGTTAGGGTTAGGGTTAGGGTTAGCTTTATGGTACCGCTTAGGGTACGGGTTCGGGTACGGCGTAGGGTATGGGTTAGGGTTAGGGTTAGGGTTAATTTGAGGGTTAGGGCTCGGTTTAGGGTACGGGTTAGGATTAGGGTACGTGTTAGGGTTAGGGTACGCGTTAGGGTTAGGGTAGTTATTAAACCTATCCCACTCTCTAGATACCCCTTAGCACGTCAAGGAATATTATTTGGGGGTCCAGCCATGGAGAAGAGTTTAGACACTAGGAGAAGATAAGGAACACACCCATTATCCTGAAATCACATTAGGATTCTCTTTTTAACCTGTTCCTTAGTACACTAGTGCTTAGGAAATCTATTGGAGGCAGAAGCAGTCAAGGGTAGCTTAGGGTTAGGGTTAGGGTTAGGGTTAGGGTTAGGGTACGGCTTAGGGTACGGGTTCGGGTACGGGTTCGGGTACGGCGTAGGGTATGGGTTAGGGTTAGTGTTAGGGTTAGTTTGAGGGTTAGGGCTCGGTTTAGGTTACGGGTTAGGATTAGTGTACGTGTTAGGTTTAGGGTATGCGTTAGGGTTAGGGTAGTTATTAAACCTATCCCACTCTCTAGATACCACTTAGCACGTCAAGGAATATTATTTGGGGGTCCAGCCATGGAGGAGAGTTTAGACACTAGGAGAAGATAAGGAACACACACATTATCAAGAAATCACATTAGGATTCACTTTTTAACCTATTCCTTAAAACACTATTGTTTAGGAAATCTATTGGAGGCAGAAGCAGTCAAGGGTAGCTTAGGGTTAGGGTTAGGGTTAGGGTTAGGGTTAGGGTACGGCTTAGGGTACGGGTTCGGGTACGGGTTCGGGTACGGCGTAGGGTATGGGTTCGGGTTAGGTTGAGGGTTAGTTTGAGTATTAGGGCTCGGTTTAGGTTACGGGTTAAGATTAGTGTACGTGTTAGGGTTAAGGTAGAGGTTAGGGATAGGGTACGCGTTAGGGTTTGTGTAGTTATTAAACCTATCCCACTCTCTAGATACCCCTTAGCACGTCAAGGAATATTATTTGGGTGTCCAGCCATGGAGAAGAGTTTAGACACTAGGAGAAGATAAGGAACACACCCATTATCAAGAAATCACATTAGGATTCTCTTTTTAACCTGTTCCTTAAAACACTAGTGCTTAGGAAATCTATTGGAGGCAGAAGCAGTCACGGGTAGCTTAGGGTTAGGGTTCGGGGTATTGTTAGGGTAAGGCTTAGGGTACGGGTTCGGTTACGGCATAGGGTATGGGTTAGGGTTAGGGTTAGGGTTAGTTTGAGGGTTAGGGCTCGGTTTAGGGTACGGGTTAGGATTAGGGTACGTGTTAGGGTTAGGGTAGGGGTTAGGGTTAGGGTACGCGTTAGGGTTAGGGTAGTTATTAAACCTATCCCACTCCCTAGATACCCCTTAGCACGTCAAGGAATATTATTTGGGGGTCCAGCCATGGAGAAGAGTTTAGACACTAGGAGAAGATAAGGAACACACCCATTATCTAGAAAACACATTAGGATTCTCTTTCTAACCTGTTCCTTAAAACACTAGTGCTTAGGAAATCTATTGGAGGCAGAAGCAGTCAAGGGTAGCTTAGGGTTAGGGTTAGGGTTAGGGTACGGCTTAGGGTACGGGTTCGGGTACGGGTTCGGGTACGGCGTAGGGTATGGGTTATGGTTAGGGTTAGGGATAGTTTGAGGGTTAGGGCTCGGTTTAGGTTACGGGTTAGGATTAGGGTACGTGTTAGGGTTAGGTTAGGGGTTAGGGTTAGGATACGCGTTAGGGTTAGGGTAGTTATTAAACCTATCCCACTCTCTAGATACTCCTTAGCAAGTCAAGGAATATTATTTGGGTGTCCAGCCATGGAGAAGAGTTTAGACACTAGGAGAAGATAAGGAACACACCCATTATCAAGAAATCACATTAGGATTCTCTTTTTAACGGGTTCCTTAAAATACTAGTGCTTAGGAAATCTATTGGAGGCAGAAGCAGTCAAGGGTAGCTTAGGGTTAGGGTTAGGGTTAGGTTTAGGGTTAGGGTTAGGGTACGGCTTAGGGTACGGGTTCGGGTACGGGTTCGTGTACGGCGTAGGGTATGGGTTAGGGTTAGGGTTAGGGTTAGTTTGAAGGTTAGGGCTCGGTTTAGGGTACGGGTTAGGATTAGGGTTCGTGTTAGGGTTAGGGTAGGGGTTAGGGTTAGGGTACGCGTTAGGTTTAGGGTAGTTATTAAACCTATCCCACTCTCTAGATACCCCTTAGCACGTCAAGGAATATTATTTGGGGGTCCAGCAATGGAGAAGAGTTTAGACACTAGGAGCAGATAAGGAACACACCCATTATCCTGAAATCACATTAGGATTCTCTTTTTAACCTGTTCCTTAAAACACTAGTGCTTAGGAAATCTATTGGAGGCAGAAGCAGTCAAGGGTAGCTTAGGGTTAGGGTTAGGGTTAGGGTTAGGGTTAGCTTTATGGTACCGCTTAGGGTACGGGTTCGGGTACGGCGTAGGGTATGGGTTAGGGTTAGGGTTAGGGTTAATTTGAGGGTTAGGGCTCGGTTTAGGGTACGGGTTAGGATTAGGGTACGTGTTAGGGTTAGGGTACGCGTTAGGGTTAGGGTAGTTATTAAACCTATCCCACTCTCTAGATACCCCTTAGCACGTCAAGGAATATTATTTGGGGGTCCAGCCATGGAGAAGAGTTTAGACACTAGGAGAAGATAAGGAACACACCCATTATCCTGAAATCACATTAGGATTCTCTTTTTAACCTGTTCCTTAGTACACTAGTGCTTAGGAAATCTATTGGAGGCAGAAGCAGTCAAGGGTAGCTTAGGGTTAGGGTTAGGGTTAGGGTTAGGGTTAGGGTACGGCTTAGGGTACGGGTTCGGGTACGGGTTCGGGTACGGTGTAGGGTATGGGTTAGGGTTAGTGTTAGGGTTAGTTTGAGGGTTAGGGCTCGGTTTAGGTTACGGGTTAGGATTAGTGTACGTGTTAGGTTTAGGGTATGCGTTAGGGTTAGGGTAGTTATTAAACCTATCCCACTCTCTAGATACCACTTAGCACGTCAAGGAATATTATTTGGGGGTCCAGCCATGGAGAAGAGTTTAGACACTAGGAGAAGATAAGGAACACACACATTATCAAGAAATCACATTAGGATTCTCTTTTTAACCTATTCCTTAAAACACTATTGTTTAGGAAATCTATTGGAGGCAGAAGCAGTCAAGGGTAGCTTAGGGTTAGGGTTAGGGTTAGGGTTAGGGTTAGGGTACGGCTTAGGGTACGGGTTCGGGTACGGGTTCGGGTACGGCGTAGGGTATGGGTTCGGGTTAGGTTGAGGGTTAGTTTGAGTATTAGGACTCGGTTTCGGTTACGGGTTAGGATTAGTGTACGTGTTAGGGTTAAGGTAGAGGTTAGGGATAGGGTACGCGTTAGGGTTTGTGTAGTTATTAAACCTATCCCACTCTCTAGATACCCCTTAGCACGTCAAGGAATATTATTTGGGTGTCCAGCCATGGAGAAGAGTTTAGACACTAGGAGAAGATAAGGAACACACCCATTATCAAGAAATCACATTAGGATTCTCTTTTTAACCTGTTCCTTAAAACACTAGTGCTTAGGAAATCTATTGGAGGCAGAAGCAGTCAAGGGTAGCTTAGGGTTAGGGTTAGGGTTAGGGTTAGTGTTAGGGTACGGCTTAGGGTTCGGGTTCGGGTACGGGTTCGGGTACGGCGTAGGGTATGGGTTAGGGTTAGGGTTAGGGTTAGTTTGAGGGTTAGGGCTCGGTTTAGGGTACGGGTTAGCATTAGGGTACGTGTTAGGGTTAGGGTAGGGGTTAGGGTTAGGGTACGCGTTAGGGTTAGGGTAGTTATTAAACCTATCCCACTCTCTAGATACCCCTTAGCACGTCAAGGAATATTATTTGGGTGTCCAGCCATGGAGAAGAGTTTAGACACTAGGAGAAGATAAGGAACACACCCATTATCAAGAAATCACATTAGGATTCTCTTTTTAACCTGTTCCTTAAAACACTAGTGCTTAGGAAATCTATTGGAGGCAGAAGCAGTCAAGGGTAGCTTAGGGTTAGGGTTAGGGTTATTGTTAGGGTAAGGCTTAGGGTACGGGTTCGGGTACGGCGTAGGGTATGGGTTATGGTTAGGGTTAGGGTTAGTTTGAGGGTTAGGGCTCGGTTTAGGGTACGGTTTAGGATTAGGGTACATGTTAGGGTTAGGGTACGCGTTAGGGTTAGGGTAGTTATTAAACCTATCCCACTCTCTAGATACCCCTTAGCACGTCAAGGAATATTATTTGGGGGTCCAGCCATGGAGAAGAGTTTAGACACTAGGAGAAAATAAGGAACACACCCATTATCCTGAAATCACAATAGGATTCTCTTTTTAACCTGTTCCTTAATACACTAGTGCTTAGGAAATCTATTGGAGGCAGAAGCAGTCAAGGGTAGCTTAGGGTTAGGGTTAGGGTTAGGGTTAGGGTTAGGGTTAGGGTACGGCTTAGGGTACAGTTTCGGGTACGGGTTCGGGTACGGCGTAGGGTATGGGTTAGGGTTAGGGTTAGGGATAGTTTGAGGGTTAGTGCTCGGTTTAGGGTACAGATTAGGATTAGGGTACATGTTAGGGTTAGGTTAGGGGTTAGGGTTAGGGTACGCGTTAGGGTTAGGGTAGTTATTAAACCTATCCCACTCTCTAGATACCCCTTAGCACGTCAAGGTATATTATTTGGGGGTCCAGCCATGGAGAAGAGTTTAGACACTAGGAGAAGATAAGGAACACACCCATTATCAAGAAATCACATTAGGATTCTCTTTTTAACCTGTTCCTTAAAACACTAGTGCTTAGGAAATCTATTGGAGGCAGAAGCAGTCAAGGGTAGCTTAGGGATAGGGTTAGGGTTAGGGTTAGGGTTAGCTTTAGGGTACTGCTTAGGGTACGGGTTCGGGTACGGCGTAGGATATGGGTTAGGGTTAGGGTTAGGGTTAATTTGAGTGTTAGGGCTCGGTGTAGGGTACGGGTTAGGATTAGGGTACGTGTTAGTGTTAGGGTACGCGTTAGGTTTAGGGTAGTTATTAAACCTATCCCACTCTCTAGATACCCCTTAGCACGTCAAGGAATATTATTTGGGGGTCCAGCCATGGAGAAGAGTTTAGACACTAGGAGAAGATAAGGAACACACCCATTATCAAGAAATCACATTAGGATTCTCTTTTTAACCGGTTCCTTAAAACACTAGTGCTTAGGAAATCTATTGGAGGCAGAAGCAGTCAAGGGTAGCTTAGGGTTAGGGTTAGGGTTAGGGTTAGGGTTAGTGTTAGGGTACGGGTTAGGTTACGGGTTCGGGTACGGCGTAGGGTATGGGTTAGGGATAGGGTTAGGGTTAGTTTGAGGGTTGGGGCTCGGTTTAGGATACGGGTTAGGATTAGGGTACGTGTTAGGCTTAGGGTAGGGGTTAGGGTTAGGGTACGCGTTAGGGTTAGGGTAGTTATTAAACCTATCCCACTCTCTAGATAACCCTTAGCACGTCAAGGAATATTATTTGGGTGTCCAGCCATGGAGAAGAGTTTAGACACTAGGAGAAGATAAGGAACACACCCATTATCAAGAAATCACATTAGGATTCTCTTTTTAACCTGTTCCTTAAAACACTAGTGCTTAGGAAATCTATTGGAGGCAGAAGCAGTCAAGGGTAGCTTAGGGTTAGGGTTAGGGTTAGGGTTAAGTTTAGGGTACGGCTTAGGGTACGGGTTCGGATACGGGTTCGTGTACGGCGTAGGGTATGGGTTAGGGTTAGGGTTAGGGTTAGTGTGAAGGTTAGGGCTCGGTTTAGGGTACGGGTTAGGATTAGGGTTCGTGTTAGGGTTAGGGTAGGGGTTAGGGTTAGGGTACGCGTTAGGGTTAGGGTAGTTATTAAACCTATCCCACTCTCTAGATACCCCTTAGCACGTCAAGGAATATTATTTGGGTGTCCAGCCATGGAGAAGAGTTTAGACACTAGGAGAAGATAAGGAACACACCCATTATCCTGAAATCACATTAGGATTCTCTTTTTAACCTGTTCCTTAATACACTACTGCTTAGGAAATCTATTGGAGGCAGAAGCAGTCAAGGGTAGCTTAGGGTTAGGGTTAGGGTTAGGGTTAGGGTTAGGGTACGGCTTAGGGTACGGGTTCGGGTACGGGTTCGGGTACGGCGTAGGGTATGGGTTTGGGTTAGGGTTAGGGTTAGTTTGAAGGTTAGGGCTCGGTTTAGGGTACGGGTTAGGATTAGTGTACGTGTTAGGGTTAGGGTAGAGGTTAGGGTTAGGGTACGCGTTAGGGTTAGGGTAGTTATTAAACCCATCCCACTCTCTAGATACCCCTTAGCACGTCAAGGAATATTATTTGGGGGTCCAGCCATGGAGAAGAGTTTAGACACTAGGAGAAGATAAGGAACACACCCATTATCAAGAAATCACATTAGGATTCTCTTTTTAACCTGTTCCTTAAAACACTAGTGCTTAGGAAATCTATTGGAGGCAGAAGCAGTCAAGGGTAGCTTAGGGTTAGGGTTAGGGTTATTGTTAGGGTAAGGCTTAGGGTACGGGTTCGGGTACGGCATAGGGTATGTTTTAGGGTTAGGGTTAGGGTTAGTTTGAGGGTTAGGGCTCGGTTTAGGGTACGGGTTAGGATTAGGGTACGTGTTAGGGTTAGGGTAGGGGTTAGGGTTAGGGTACGCGTTAGGGTTAGGGTAGTTATTAAACCTATCCCACTCCCTAGATACCACTTAGAACGTCAAGGAATATTATTTGGGGGTCCAGCCATGGAGAAGAGTTTAGACAGTAGGAGAAGATAAGGAACACACGCATTATCAAGAAATCACATTAGGATTCTCTTTTTAACCTGTTCCTTAAAACACTAGTGCTTAGGAAATCTATTGGAGGCAGAAGCAGTCAAGGGTAGCTTAGGGTTAGGGTTAGGGTTATTGTTAGGGTAAGGCTTAGGGTACGGGTTCGGGTACGGCGTAGGGTATGGGTTAGGGTTAGAGTTAGGGTTAGTTTGAGGGTTAGGGCTCGGTTTAGGGTACGGTTTAGGATTAGGGTACATGTTAGTGTTAGGGTACGCGTTAGGGTTAGGGTAGTTATTAAACCTATCCCACTCTCTAGATACCCCTTAGCACGTCAAGGAATATTATTTGGGGGTCCAGCCATGGAGAAGAGTTTAGACACTAGGAGAAGATAAGGAACACACCCATTATCCTGAAATCACAATAGGATTCTCTTTTTAACCTGTTCCTTAATACACTAGTGCTTAGGAAATCTATTGGAGGCAGAAGCAGTCAAGGGTAGCTTAGGGTTAGGGTTAGGGTTAGGGTTAGGGTTAGGGTTAGGGTACGGCTTAGGGTACGGGTTCGGGTACGGGTTTGGGTACGGCGTAGGGTATGGGTTAGGGTTAGGGTTAGGGATAGTTTGAGGGTTAGTGCTCGGTTTAGGGTACAGATTAGGATTAGGGTACATGTTAGGGTTAGGTTAGGGGTTAGGGTTAGGGTACGCGTTAGGGTTAGGGTAGTTATTAAACCCATCCCACTCTCTAGATACCCCTTAGCACGTCAAGGAATATTATTTGGGGGTCCAGCCATGGAGAAGAGTTTAGACACTAGGAGAAGATAAGGAACACACCCATTATCAAGAAATCACATTAGGATTCTCTTTTTAACCTGTTCCTTAAAACACTAGTGCTTAGGAAATCTATTGGAGGCAGAAGCAGTCAAGGGTAGCTTAGGGTTAGGGTTAGGGTTAGGGTTAGGGTTAGGGTACGGCTTAGGGTACGGGTTCGGGTACGGGTTCGGGTACGGCGTAGGGTATGGGTTAGGGTTAGTGTTAGGGTTAGTTTGAGGGTTAGGGCTCGGTTTACGTTACGGGTTAGGATTAGTGTACGTGTTAGGGTTAGGGTAGAGGTTAGGGTTAGGGTACGCCTTAGGGTTAGGGTAGTTATTAAACCTATCCCACTCTCTAGATACCCCTTAGCACGTCAAGGAATATTATTTGGGGGTCCAGCCATGGAGAAGAGTTTAGACACTAGGAGAAGATAAGGAACACACCCATTATCAAGAAATCACATTAGGATTCTCATTTTAACCTGTTCCTTAAAACACTAGTGCTTAGGAAATCTATAGGAGGAAGAAGCAGTCAAGGGTAGCTTAGGGTTAGGGGTAGGGTTAGAGTACGGCTTAGGGTACGGGTTCGGGTACGGGTTCGGGTACGGGTTCGGGTATGGCGTAGGATATGGGTTAGGGTTAGGGTTAGGGTTAGTTTGAGGGTTAGGGCTCGGTTTAGGGTACGGGTTAGGATTAGGGTACGTGTTAGGGTTAGGGTAGGGGTTAGGGTTAGGGTACGCGTTAGGGTTAGGGTAGTTATTAAACCTATCCCACTATCTAGATACCCCTTAGCACGTCAAGGAATATTATTTGGGGGTCCAGCCAGGGAGAAGAGTTTAGACACTAGGAGAAGATAAGGAACACACCCATTATCAAGAAATCACATTAGGATTCTCTTTTTAACCTGTTCCTTAAAACACTAGTGCTTAGGAAATCTATTGGAGGCAGAAGCAGTCAAGGGTAGCTTAGGGTTAGGGTTAGGGTTACGGTTAGGGTTAGGGTACGGCTTAGGGTACGGGTTCGGGTACGGCGTAGGGTATGTGTTAGGGTTAGGGTTAGGGTTAGTTTGAGGGTTAGGGCTCGGTTTAGGTTACGAGTTAGGATTAGTGTACGTGTTAGGGTTAGGGTAGAGGTTAGGGTTAGGGTACGCGTTAGGGTTAGGGTAGTTATTAAACCTATCCCACTCTCTAGATACCCCTTAGCACGTCAAGGAATATTATTTGGGGGTCCAGCCATGGAGAAGAGTTTAGACTCTAGGAGAAGATAAGGAACACACCCATTATCAAGAAATCACATTAGGATTCTCTTTTTAACCTGTTCCTTAAAACACTAGTGCTTAGGAAATCTATTGGAGGCAGAAGCAGTCAAGGGTAGCTTAGGGTTAGGGTTAGGGTTACGGTTAGGGTTAGGGTACGGCTTAGGGTACGGGTTCGGGTACGGGTTCGGGTACGGCGTAGGGTATGGGTTAGGGTTAGAGTTAGGGTTAGTTTGAGGGTTAGGGCTCGGTTTAGGGTACGGTTTAGGATTAGGGTACATGTTAGGGTTAGGGTACGCGTTAGGGTTAGGGTAGTTATTAAACCTATCCCACTCTCTAGATACCCCTTAGCACGTCAAGGAATATTATTTGGGATCCAGCCAGGGAGAAGAGTTTAGACACTAGGAGAAGATAAGGAACACACCCATTATCAAGAAATCACATTAGGATTCTCTTTTTAACCTGTTCCTTAAAACACTAGTGCTTAGGAAATCTATTGGAGGCAGAAGCAGTCAAGGGTAGCTTAGGGTTAGGGTTAGGGTTAGGGTTAGGGTTAGTGTTAGGGTACGGGTTAGGTTACGGGTTCGGGTACGGCGTAGGGTATGGGTTAGGGTTAGGGTTAGGGTTAGTTTGAGGGTTAGGGCTCGGTTTAGGGTACGGGTTAGGATTAGGGTACGTGTTAGGGTTAGGGTAGGGGTTAGGGTTAGGGTACGCGTTAGGGTTAGGGTAGTTATTAAACCTATCCGACTCCCTAGATACCGCTTAGCACGTCAAGGAATATTATTTGCGGGTCCAGCCATGGAGAAGAGTTTAGACAGTAGGAGAAGATAAGGAACACACCCATTATCAAGAAATCACATTAGGATTCTCTTTTTAACCTGTTCCTTAAAACATTAGTGCTTAGGAAATCTATTGGAGGCAGAAGCAGTCACGGGTAGCTTAGGGTTAGGGTTCGGGTTATTGTTAGGGTAATGCTTAGGGTACGGGTTCGGGTACGGCATAGGGTATGGGTTAGGGTTAGGGTTCGGTTTAGTTTGAGGGTTAGGGCTCGGTTTAGGGTAAGGGTTAGGATTAGGGTACGTGTTAGGGTTAGGGTAGGGGTTAGGGTTAGGGTACGCGTTAGGGTTAGGGTAGTTATTAAACCTATCCCACTCCCTAGATACCCCTTAGCTCGTCAAGGAATATTATTTGGGGGTCCAGCCATGGAGAAGAGTTTAGACACTAGGAGAAGATAAGGAACACACCCATTATCAAGAAAACACATTAGGATTCTCTTTTTAACCTGTTCCTTAAAACACTAGTGCTTAGGAAATCTATTGGAGGCAGAAGCAGTCAAGGGTAGCTTAGGGTTAGGGTTAGGGTTAGGGTACGGCTTAGGGTACGGGTTCGGGTACGGGTTCGGGTACGGCGTAGGGTATGTTTTAGGGTTAGGGTTAGGGTTAGTTTGAGGGTTAGGGCTCGGTTTAGGGTACGGGTTAGGATTAGGGTACGTGTTAGGGTTAGGGTAGGGGTTAGGGTTAGGGTACGCGTTAGGGTTAGGGTAGTTATTAAACCTATCCCACTCCCTAGATACCACTTAGAACGTCAAGGAATATTATTTGGGGGTCCAGCCATGGAGAAGAGTTTAGACAGTAGGAGAAGATAAGGAACACACGCATTATCAAGAAATCACATTAGGATTCTCTTTTTAACCTGTTCCTTAAAACACTAGTGCTTAGGAAATCTATTGGAGGCAGAAGCAGTCAAGGGTAGCTTAGGGTTAGGGTTAGGGTTATTGTTAGGGTAAGGCTTAGGGTACGGGTTCGGGTACGGCGTAGGGTATGGGTTAGGGTTAGAGTTAGGGTTAGTTTGAGGGTTAGGGCTCGGTTTAGGGTACGGTTTAGGATTAGGGTACATGTTAGTGTTAGGGTACGCGTTAGGGTTAGGGTAGTTATTAAACCTATCCCACTCTCTAGATACCCCTTAGCACGTCAAGGAATATTATTTGGGGGTCCAGCCATGGAGAAGAGTTTAGACACTAGGAGAAGATAAGGAACACACCCATTATCCTGAAATCACAATAGGATTCTCTTTTTAACCTGTTCCTTAATACACTAGTGCTTAGGAAATCTATTGGAGGCAGAAGCAGTCAAGGGTAGCTTAGGGTTAGGGTTAGGGTTAGGGTTAGGGTTAGGGTTAGGGTACGGCTTAGGGTACGGGTTCGGGTACGGGTTTGGGTACGGCGTAGGGTATGGGTTAGGGTTAGGGTTAGGGATAGTTTGAGGGTTAGTGCTCGGTTTAGGGTACAGATTAGGATTAGGGTACATGTTAGGGTTAGGTTAGGGGTTAGGGTTAGGGTACGCGTTAGGGTTAGGGTAGTTATTAAACCCATCCCACTCTCTAGATACCCCTTAGCACGTCAAGGAATATTATTTGGGGGTCCAGCCATGGAGAAGAGTTTAGACACTAGGAGAAGATAAGGAACACACCCATTATCAAGAAATCACATTAGGATTCTCTTTTTAACCTGTTCCTTAAAACACTAGTGCTTAGGAAATCTATTGGAGGCAGAAGCAGTCAAGGGTAGCTTAGGGTTAGGGTTAGGGTTAGGGTTAGGGTTAGGGTACGGCTTAGGGTACGGGTTCGGGTACGGGTTCGGGTACGGCGTAGGGTATGGGTTAGGGTTAGTGTTAGGGTTAGTTTGAGGGTTAGGGCTCGGTTTACGTTACGGGTTAGGATTAGTGTACGTGTTAGGGTTAGGGTAGAGGTTAGGGTTAGGGTACGCCTTAGGGTTAGGGTAGTTATTAAACCTATCCCACTCTCTAGATACCCCTTAGCACGTCAAGGAATATTATTTGGGGGTCCAGCCATGGAGAAGAGTTTAGACACTAGGAGAAGATAAGGAACACACCCATTATCAAGAAATCACATTAGGATTCTCATTTTAACCTGTTCCTTAAAACACTAGTGCTTAGGAAATCTATAGGAGGAAGAAGCAGTCAAGGGTAGCTTAGGGTTAGGGGTAGGGTTAGAGTACGGCTTAGGGTACGGGTTCGGGTACGGGTTCGGGTACGGGTTCGGGTATGGCGTAGGATATGGGTTAGGGTTAGGGTTAGGGTTAGTTTGAGGGTTAGGGCTCGGTTTAGGGTACGGGTTAGGATTAGGGTACGTGTTAGGGTTAGGGTAGGGGTTAGGGTTAGGGTACGCGTTAGGGTTAGGGTAGTTATTAAACCTATCCCACTATCTAGATACCCCTTAGCACGTCAAGGAATATTATTTGGGGGTCCAGCCAGGGAGAAGAGTTTAGACACTAGGAGAAGATAAGGAACACACCCATTATCAAGAAATCACATTAGGATTCTCTTTTTAACCTGTTCCTTAAAACACTAGTGCTTAGGAAATCTATTGGAGGCAGAAGCAGTCAAGGGTAGCTTAGGGTTAGGGTTAGGGTTACGGTTAGGGTTAGGGTACGGCTTAGGGTACGGGTTCGGGTACGGCGTAGGGTATGTGTTAGGGTTAGGGTTAGGGTTAGTTTGAGGGTTAGGGCTCGGTTTAGGTTACGAGTTAGGATTAGTGTACGTGTTAGGGTTAGGGTAGAGGTTAGGGTTAGGGTACGCGTTAGGGTTAGGGTAGTTATTAAACCTATCCCACTCTCTAGATACCCCTTAGCACGTCAAGGAATATTATTTGGGGGTCCAGCCATGGAGAAGAGTTTAGACTCTAGGAGAAGATAAGGAACACACCCATTATCAAGAAATCACATTAGGATTCTCTTTTTAACCTGTTCCTTAAAACACTAGTGCTTAGGAAATCTATTGGAGGCAGAAGCAGTCAAGGGTAGCTTAGGGTTAGGGTTAGGGTTACGGTTAGGGTTAGGGTACGGCTTAGGGTACGGGTTCGGGTACGGGTTCGGGTACGGCGTAGGGTATGGGTTAGGGTTAGAGTTAGGGTTAGTTTGAGGGTTAGGGCTCGGTTTAGGGTACGGTTTAGGATTAGGGTACATGTTAGGGTTAGGGTACGCGTTAGGGTTAGGGTAGTTATTAAACCTATCCCACTCTCTAGATACCCCTTAGCACGTCAAGGAATATTATTTGGGATCCAGCCAGGGAGAAGAGTTTAGACACTAGGAGAAGATAAGGAACACACCCATTATCAAGAAATCACATTAGGATTCTCTTTTTAACCTGTTCCTTAAAACACTAGTGCTTAGGAAATCTATTGGAGGCAGAAGCAGTCAAGGGTAGCTTAGGGTTAGGGTTAGGGTTAGGGTTAGGGTTAGTGTTAGGGTACGGGTTAGGTTACGGGTTCGGGTACGGCGTAGGGTATGGGTTAGGGTTAGGGTTAGGGTTAGTTTGAGGGTTAGGGCTCGGTTTAGGGTACGGGTTAGGATTAGGGTACGTGTTAGGGTTAGGGTAGGGGTTAGGGTTAGGGTACGCGTTAGGGTTAGGGTAGTTATTAAACCTATCCGACTCCCTAGATACCGCTTAGCACGTCAAGGAATATTATTTGCGGGTCCAGCCATGGAGAAGAGTTTAGACAGTAGGAGAAGATAAGGAACACACCCATTATCAAGAAATCACATTAGGATTCTCTTTTTAACCTGTTCCTTAAAACATTAGTGCTTAGGAAATCTATTGGAGGCAGAAGCAGTCACGGGTAGCTTAGGGTTAGGGTTCGGGTTATTGTTAGGGTAATGCTTAGGGTACGGGTTCGGGTACGGCATAGGGTATGGGTTAGGGTTAGGGTTCGGTTTAGTTTGAGGGTTAGGGCTCGGTTTAGGGTAAGGGTTAGGATTAGGGTACGTGTTAGGGTTAGGGTAGGGGTTAGGGTTAGGGTACGCGTTAGGGTTAGGGTAGTTATTAAACCTATCCCACTCCCTAGATACCCCTTAGCTCGTCAAGGAATATTATTTGGGGGTCCAGCCATGGAGAAGAGTTTAGACACTAGGAGAAGATAAGGAACACACCCATTATCAAGAAAACACATTAGGATTCTCTTTTTAACCTGTTCCTTAAAACACTAGTGCTTAGGAAATCTATTGGAGGCAGAAGCAGTCAAGGGTAGCTTAGGGTTAGGGTTAGGGTTAGGGTACGGCTTAGGGTACGGGTTCGGGTACGGGTTCGGGTACGGCGTAGGGTATGGGTTAGGGTTAGGGTTAGGGATAGTTTGAGGGTTAGGGCTCGGTTTAGGTTACGGGTTAGGATTAGGGTACGTGTTAGGGTTAGGTTAGGGGTTAGGGTTAGGATACGCGTTAGGGTTAGGGTAGTTATTAAACCTATCCCACTCTCTAGATACCCCTTAGCAAGTCAAGGAATATTATTTGGGTGTCCAGCCATGGAGAAGAGTTTAGACACTAGGAGAAGATAAGGAACACACCCATAATCAAGAAATCACATTAGGATTCTCTTTTTAACGGGTTCCTTAAAACACTAGTGCTTAGGAAATCTATTGGAGGCAGAAGCAGTCAAGGGTAGCTTAGGGTTAGGGTTAGGGTTAGGTTTAGGGTTAGGTTTAGGGTACGGCTTAGGGTACGGGTTCGGGTACGGCGTAGGGTATGGGTTAGGGTTAGTGTTAGGGTTAGTTTGAGGGTTAGGGCTCGGTTTAGGTTACGGTTAGGATTAGTGTACGTGTTAGGGTTAGGGTATGCGTTAGGGTTAGGGTAGTTATTAAACCTATCCCACTCTCTAGATACCACTTAGCACGTCAAGGAATATTATTTGGGGGTCCAGCCATGGAGAAGAGTTTAGACACTAGGAGAAGATAAGGAACACACCCATTATCCTGAAATCACATTAGGATTCTCTTTTTAACCTATTCCTTAAAACACTATTGTTTAGGAAATCTATTGGAGGCAGAAGCAGTCAAGGGTAGCTTAGGGTTAGGGTTAGGGTTAGGGTTAGGGTTAGGGTACGGCTTAGGGTACGGGTTCGGGTACGGGTTCGGGTACGGGTTCGGGTACGGCGTAGGGTATGGGTTAGGGTTAGGGTTAGGGTTAGTTTGAGGGTTAGGGCTCGGTTTAGGTTACGGGTTAGGATTAGAGTACGTGTTAGGGTTAGGGTAGAGGTTAGGGATAGGGTACGCGTTAGGGTTTGTGTAGTTATTAAACCTATCCCACTCTCTAGATACCCCTTAGCACGTCAAGGAATATTATTTGGGTGTCCAGCCATGGAGAAGAGTTTAGACACTAGGAGAAGATAAGGAACACACCCATTATCAAGAAATCACATTAGGATTCTCTTTTTAACCTGTTCCTTAAAACACTAGTGCTTAGGAAATCTATTGGAGGCAGAAGCAGTCAAGGGTAGCTTAGGGTTAGGGTTAGGGTTAGGGTTAGTGTTAGGGTACGGCTTAGGGTTCGGGTTCGGGTACGGGTTCGGGTACGGCGTAGGGTATGGGTTAGGGTTAGGGTTAGGGTTAGTTTGAGGGTTAGGGCTCGGTTTAGGGTACGGGTTAGCATTAGGGTACGTGTTAGGGTTAGGGTAGGGGTTAGGGTTAGGGTACGCGTTAGGGTTAGGGTAGTTATTAAACCTATCCCACTCTCTAGATACCCCTTAGCACGTCAAGGAATATTATTTGGGGGTCCAGCCATGGAGAAGAGTTTAGACACTAGGAGAAGATAAGGAACACACCCATTATCAAAAATCACATTAGGATTCTCTTTTTAACGGGTTCCTTAAAATACTAGTGCTTAGGAAATCTATTGGAGGCAGAAGCAGTCAAGGGTAGCTTAGGGTTAGGGTTAGGGTTAGGTTTAGGGTTAGGGTTAGGGTACGGCTTAGGGTACGGGTTCGGGTACGGGTTCGTGTACGGCGTAGGGTATGGGTTAGGGTTAGGGTTAGGGTTAGTTTGAAGGTTAGGGCTCGGTTTAGGGTACGGGTTAGGATTAGGGTTCGTGTTAGGGTTAGGGTACGCGTTAGGGTTAGGGTACGCGTTAGGGTTAGGGTAGTTATTAAACCTATCCCACTCTCTAGATACCCCTTAGCACGTCAAGGAATATTATTTGGGGGTCCAGCAATGGAGAAGAGTTTAGACACTAGGAGAAGATAAGGAACACACCCATTATCCTGAAATCACATTAGGATTCTCTTTTTAACCTGTTCCTTAAAACACTAGTGCTTAGGAAATCTATTGGAGGCAGAAGCAGTCAAGGGTAGCTTAGGGTTAGGGTTAGGGTTAGGGTTAGGTTTAGCTTTATGGTACCGCTTAGGGTACGGGTTCGGGTACGGCGTAGGGTATGGGTTAGGGTTAGTGTTAGGGTTAGTTTGAGGGTTAGGGCTCGGTTTAGGTTACGGGTTAGGATTAGTGTACGTGTTAGGGTTAGGGTATGCGTTAGGGTTAGGGTAGTTATTAAACCTATCCCACTCTCTAGATACCACTTAGCATGTCAAGGAATATTATTTGGGGGTCCAGCCATGGAGAAGAGTTTAGACACTAGGAGAAGATAAGGAACACACACATTATCAAGAAATCACATTAGGATTCTCTTTTTAACCTATTCCTTTAAACACTATTGTTTAGGAAATCTATTGGAGGCAGAAGCAGTCAAGGGTAGCTTAGGGTTAGGGTTAGGGTTAGGGTTAGGGTTAGGGTACGGCTTAGGGTACGGGTTCGGGTACGGGTTCGGGTACGGCGTAGGGTATGGGTTCGGGTTAGGTTGAGGTTTAGTTTGAGTGTTAGGGCTCGGTTTAGGTTACGGGTTAGGATTAGTGTACGTGTTAGGGTTAAGGTAGAGGTTAGGGATAGGGTACGCGTTAGGGTTTGTGTAGTTATTAAACCTATCCCACTCTCTAGATACCCCTTAGCACGTCAAGGAATATTATTTGGGTGTCCAGCCATGGAGAAGAGTTTAGACACTAGGAGAAGATAAGGAACACACCCATTATCAAGAAATCACATTAGGATTCTCTTTTGAACCTGTTCCTTAAAACACTAGTGCTTAGGAAATCTATTGGAGGCAGAAGCAGTCAAGGGTAGCTTAGGGTTAGGGTTAGGGTTAGGGTTAGTGTTAGGGTACGGCTTAGGGTTCGGGTTCGGGTACGGCGTAGGGTATGGGTTAGGGTTAGGGTTAGGGTTAGTTTGAGGGTTAGGGCTCGGTTTAGGGTACGGGTTAGCATTAGGGTACGTGTTAGGGTTAAGGTAGGGGTTAGGGTTAGGGTACGCGTTAGGGTTAGGGTAGTTATTAAACCTATCCCACTCTCTAGATACCCCTTAGCACGTCAAGGAATATTATTTGGGGGTCCAGCCATGGAGAAGAGTTTAGACACTAGGAGAAGATAAGGAACACACCCATTATCAAGAAATCACATTAGGATTCTCTTTTTAACCTGTTCCTTAAAACACTAGTGCTTAGGAAATCTATTGGAGGCAGAAGCAGTCAAGGGTAGCTTAGGGTTAGGGTTAGGGTTAGGGTTAGGGTTAGTGATAGGGTACGGGTTAGGTTACGGGTTCGGGTACGGCGTAGGGTATGGGTTAGGGTTAGGGTTAGGGTTAGTTTGAGGGTTAGGGCTCCGTTTAGGGTACGGGTTAGGATTAGGGTACGTGTTAGGGTTAGGGTAGGGGTTAGGGTTAGGGTACGCGTTAGGGTTAGGGTAGTTATTAAACCTATCCCACTCTCTAGATACCCCTTAGCACGTCAAGGAATATTATTTGGGTGTCCAGCCATGGAGAAGAGTTTAGACACTAGGAGAAGATAAGGAACACACCCATTATCAAGAAATCACATTAGGATTCTCTTTTTAACCTGTTCCTTAAAACACTAGTGCTTAGGAAATCTATTGGAGGCAGAAGCAGTCAAGGGTAGCTTAGGGTTAGGGTTAGGGTTAGGGTTAAGTTTAGGGTACGGCTTAGGGTACGGGTTCGGGTACGGGTTCGTGTACGGCGTAGAGTATGGGTTAGGGATAGGGTTAGGGTTAGTTTGAAGGTTAGGGTTCGGTTTAGGGTACGGGTTAGGATTAGGGTTCGTGTTAGAGTTAGGGTAGGGGTTAGGGTTAGGGTACGCGTTAGGGTTAGGGTAGTTATTAAACCTATCCCACTCTCTAGATACCCCTTAGCACGTCAAGGAATATTATTTGGGTGTCCAGCCATGGAGAAGAGTTTAGACACTAGGAGAAGATAAGGAACACACCCATTATCCTGAAATCACATTAGGATTCTCTTTTTAACCTGTTCCTTAAAACACTAGTGCTTAGGAAATCTATTGGAGGCAGAAGCAGTCAAGGGTAGCTTAGGGTTAGGGTTAGGGTTAGGGTTAGGGTTAGGGTACGGCTTAGGGTACGGGTTCGGGTACGGGTTCGGGTACGGCGTAGGGTATGGGTTAGGTTTAGTGTTAGGGTTAGTTTGAGGGTTAGGGCTCGGTTTAGGGTACGGGTTAGGATTAGTGTACGTGATAGGGTTAAGGTAGAGGTTAGGGATAGGGTACGCGTTAGGGTTTGGGTAGTTATTAAACCTATCCCACTCTCTAGATACCCCTTAGCACGTCAAGGAATATTATTTGGGTGTCCAGCCATGGAGAAGAGTTTAGACACTAGGAGAAGATAAGGAACAC
Organism: Eschrichtius robustus; assembly: GCF_028021215.1. Classification (NCBI taxonomy): domain Eukaryota; kingdom Metazoa; phylum Chordata; class Mammalia; order Artiodactyla; family Eschrichtiidae; genus Eschrichtius; species Eschrichtius robustus. The sequence goes on along the minus strand of NW_027175723.1, from coordinate 64,247 downwards.
TCCCATTATCAAGAAATCACATTAGGATACTCTTTTTAACCTGTTCCTTAAAACACTAGTGCTTAGGAAATCTATTGGAGGCAGAAGCAGTCAAGGGTAGCTTAGGGTTAGGGTTAGGGTTAGGGCTAGGGTTAGGGTACGGCTTAGGGTACGGGTTCGGGTACGGGTTCGTGTACGGCGTAGGGTATGGGTTAGGGTTAGGGTTAGGGTTAGTTTGAAGGTTAGGGCTCGGTTTAGGGTACGGGTTAGGATTAGGTTTCGTGTTAGGGTTAGGGTAGGTGTTAGGGTTAGGGTACGCGTTAGGGTTAGGCTAGCTATTAAACCTATCCCACTCTCTAGATACCCCTTAGCACTTCAAGGAATATTATTTGGGGGTCCAGCCATGGAGAAGAGTTTAGACACTAGGAGAAGATAATGAACACACCCATTATCAAGAAATCACATTAGGATTCTCTTTTTAACCTGTTCCTTAAAACACTAGTGCTTAGGAAATCTATTGGAGGCAGAAGCAGTCAAGGGTAGCATAGGGTTAGGGTTAGGTTTAGGGTTAGGGTTAGTGTTAGGGTACGGGTTCGGGTACGGGTCCGGGTACGGCGTAGGGTATGGGTTAGGGTTAGGGTTAGGATTAGTTTGAGGGTTAGGGCTCGGTTTAGGGTATGGGTTAGGATTAGGGTACGTGTTAGGGTTAGGGTAGGGGTTAGGGTTAGGGTACCTCTTAGGGTACGGCTTCGGGTACGGGTTCGTGTAAGGCGTAGGGTATGGGTTAGGGTTAGGGTTAGGGTTAGTTTGAAGGTTAGGGCTCGGTTTAGTGTACGGGTTAGGATTAGGGTTCGTGTTAGGGTTAGGGTAGGGGTTAGGGTTAGGGTACGCGTTAGGGTTAGGGTAGTTATTAAACCTATCCCACCCTCTAGATACCCCTTAGCACGTCAAGGAATATTATTTGGGGTTCTAGCCATGGAGAAGAGTTTAGAAACTAGGAGAAGATAAGGAACACACCCATTATCCTGAAATCACATTAGGATTCTCTTTTTAACCTGTTCCTTAATACACTAGTGCTTAGGAAATCTATTGGAGGCAGAAGCAGTCAAGGGTAGCTTAGGTTTAGGGTTAGGGTTAGGGTTAGGGTTAGGGTACGGCTTAGAGTACGGGTTCGGGTACGGGTTCGGGTACGGCATAGGGTATGGTTTAGGGTTACGGTTAGGGTTAGTTTGAGGGTTAGGGCTCGGTTTAGGGTACGGGTTAGGATTAGTGTACGTGTTAAGGTTAGGGTAGAGGTTAGGGTTAGGGTACGCGTTAGGGTTAGGGTAGTTATTAAAACTATCCCACTCTCTAGATACCCCTTAGCACGTCAAGGAATATTATTTGGGGTTCCAGCCATGGAGAAGAGTTTAGACACTAGGAGAAGATAAGGATCACACCCATTATCAAGAAATCACATTAGGATTCTCTTTTTAACCTGTTCCTTAAAACACTAGTGCTTAGGAAATCTATTGGAGGCAGAAGCAGTCAAGGGTAGCTTAGGGTTAGGGTTCGGGTTATTGTTAGGGTAAGGCTTAGGGTACGGTTTCGGGTACGGCATAGGGTATGGGTTAGGGTTAGGGTTAGGTTTAGTTTGAGGGTTAGGGCTCGGTTAGGGTTAGGGTTAGGGTTAGGGTTAGGGTTAGGGTTAGGGTATGCGTTAGGGTTAGGGTAGTTATTAAAACTATCCCACTCTCTAGATACCCCTTAGCACTTCAAGGAATATTATTTGGGGGTCCAGCCATGGAGAAGAGTTTAGACACTAGGAGAAGATAAGGAACACACCCATTATCAAGAAATCACATTAGGATTCTCTTTTTAAACTGTTCCTTAAAACACTAGTGCTTAGGAAATCTATTGGAGGCAGAAGCAGTCAAGGGTAGCTTAGGGTTAGGGTTAGGGTTAGGGTACGGCTTAGGGTACGGGTTCGGGTACGGGTTCGGGTACGGCGTAGGGTATGGGTTAGGGTTAGGGTTAGGGATAGTTTGAGGGTTAGGGCTCGGTTTAGGTTACGGGTTAGGATTAGGGTACGTGTTAGGGTTAGGTTAGGGGTTAGGGTTAGGATACGCGTTAGGGTTAGGGTAGTTATTAAACCTATCCCACTCTCTAGATACTCCTTAGCACGTCAAGGAATATTATTTGGGTGTCCAGCCATGGAGAAGAGTTTAGACACTAGGAGAAGATAAGGAACACACCCATTATCAAGAAATCACATTAGGATTCTCTTTTTAACCTGTTCCTTAAAACACTAGTGCTTAGGAAATCTATTGGAGGCAGAAGCAGTCAAGGGTAGCTTAGGGTTAGGGTTAGGGTTAGGGTTACGGTTAGGGTTAGGGTACGGCTTAGGGTACGGGTTCGGGTACGGGTTCGGGTACGGCGTAGGGTATGGGTTAGGGTTAGAGTTAGGGTTAGTTTGAGGGTTAGGGCTCGGTTTAGGGTACGGTTTAGGATTAGGGTACATGTTAGGGTTAGGGTACGCGTTAGGGTTAGGGTAGTTATTAAACCTATCCCACTCTCTAGATACCCCTTAGCACGTCAAGGAATATTATTTGGGATCCAGCCAGGGAGAAGAGTTTAGACACTAGGAGAAGATAAGGAACACACCCATTATCAAGAAATCACATTAGGATTCTCTTTTTAACCTGTTCCTTAAAACACTAGTGCTTAGGAAATCTATTGGAGGCAGAAGCAGTCAAGGGTAGCTTAGGGTTAGGGTTAGGGTTAGGGTTAGGGTTAGTGTTAGGGTACGGGTTAGGTTACGGGTTCGGGTACGGCGTAGGGTATGGGTTAGGGTTAGGGTTAGGGTTAGTTTGAGGGTTAGGGCTCGGTTTAGGGTACGGGTTAGGATTAGGGTACGTGTTAGGGTTAGGGTAGGGGTTAGGGTTAGGGTACGCGTTAGGGTTAGGGTAGTTATTAAACCTATCCGACTCCCTAGATACCGCTTAGCACGTCAAGGAATATTATTTGCGGGTCCAGCCATGGAGAAGAGTTTAGACAGTAGGAGAAGATAAGGAACACACCCATTATCAAGAAATCACATTAGGATTCTCTTTTTAACCTGTTCCTTAAAACATTAGTGCTTAGGAAATCTATTGGAGGCAGAAGCAGTCACGGGTAGCTTAGGGTTAGGGTTCGGGTTATTGTTAGGGTAATGCTTAGGGTACGGGTTCGGGTACGGCATAGGGTATGGGTTAGGGTTAGGGTTCGGTTTAGTTTGAGGGTTAGGGCTCGGTTTAGGGTAAGGGTTAGGATTAGGGTACGTGTTAGGGTTAGGGTAGGGGTTAGGGTTAGGGTACGCGTTAGGGTTAGGGTAGTTATTAAACCTATCCCACTCCCTAGATACCCCTTAGCTCGTCAAGGAATATTATTTGGGGGTCCAGCCATGGAGAAGAGTTTAGACACTAGGAGAAGATAAGGAACACACCCATTATCAAGAAAACACATTAGGATTCTCTTTTTAACCTGTTCCTTAAAACACTAGTGCTTAGGAAATCTATTGGAGGCAGAAGCAGTCAAGGGTAGCTTAGGGTTAGGGTTAGGGTTAGGGTACGGCTTAGGGTACGGGTTCGGGTACGGGTTCGGGTACGGCGTAGGGTATGTTTTAGGGTTAGGGTTAGGGTTAGTTTGAGGGTTAGGGCTCGGTTTAGGGTACGGGTTAGGATTAGGGTACGTGTTAGGGTTAGGGTAGGGGTTAGGGTTAGGGTACGCGTTAGGGTTAGGGTAGTTATTAAACCTATCCCACTCCCTAGATACCACTTAGAACGTCAAGGAATATTATTTGGGGGTCCAGCCATGGAGAAGAGTTTAGACAGTAGGAGAAGATAAGGAACACACGCATTATCAAGAAATCACATTAGGATTCTCTTTTTAACCTGTTCCTTAAAACACTAGTGCTTAGGAAATCTATTGGAGGCAGAAGCAGTCAAGGGTAGCTTAGGGTTAGGGTTAGGGTTATTGTTAGGGTAAGGCTTAGGGTACGGGTTCGGGTACGGCGTAGGGTATGGGTTAGGGTTAGAGTTAGGGTTAGTTTGAGGGTTAGGGCTCGGTTTAGGGTACGGTTTAGGATTAGGGTACATGTTAGTGTTAGGGTACGCGTTAGGGTTAGGGTAGTTATTAAACCTATCCCACTCTCTAGATACCCCTTAGCACGTCAAGGAATATTATTTGGGGGTCCAGCCATGGAGAAGAGTTTAGACACTAGGAGAAGATAAGGAACACACCCATTATCCTGAAATCACAATAGGATTCTCTTTTTAACCTGTTCCTTAATACACTAGTGCTTAGGAAATCTATTGGAGGCAGAAGCAGTCAAGGGTAGCTTAGGGTTAGGGTTAGGGTTAGGGTTAGGGTTAGGGTTAGGGTACGGCTTAGGGTACGGGTTCGGGTACGGGTTTGGGTACGGCGTAGGGTATGGGTTAGGGTTAGGGTTAGGGATAGTTTGAGGGTTAGTGCTCGGTTTAGGGTACAGATTAGGATTAGGGTACATGTTAGGGTTAGGTTAGGGGTTAGGGTTAGGGTACGCGTTAGGGTTAGGGTAGTTATTAAACCCATCCCACTCTCTAGATACCCCTTAGCACGTCAAGGAATATTATTTGGGGGTCCAGCCATGGAGAAGAGTTTAGACACTAGGAGAAGATAAGGAACACACCCATTATCAAGAAATCACATTAGGATTCTCTTTTTAACCTGTTCCTTAAAACACTAGTGCTTAGGAAATCTATTGGAGGCAGAAGCAGTCAAGGGTAGCTTAGGGTTAGGGTTAGGGTTAGGGTTAGGGTTAGGGTACGGCTTAGGGTACGGGTTCGGGTACGGGTTCGGGTACGGCGTAGGGTATGGGTTAGGGTTAGTGTTAGGGTTAGTTTGAGGGTTAGGGCTCGGTTTACGTTACGGGTTAGGATTAGTGTACGTGTTAGGGTTAGGGTAGAGGTTAGGGTTAGGGTACGCCTTAGGGTTAGGGTAGTTATTAAACCTATCCCACTCTCTAGATACCCCTTAGCACGTCAAGGAATATTATTTGGGGGTCCAGCCATGGAGAAGAGTTTAGACACTAGGAGAAGATAAGGAACACACCCATTATCAAGAAATCACATTAGGATTCTCATTTTAACCTGTTCCTTAAAACACTAGTGCTTAGGAAATCTATAGGAGGAAGAAGCAGTCAAGGGTAGCTTAGGGTTAGGGGTAGGGTTAGAGTACGGCTTAGGGTACGGGTTCGGGTACGGGTTCGGGTACGGGTTCGGGTATGGCGTAGGATATGGGTTAGGGTTAGGGTTAGGGTTAGTTTGAGGGTTAGGGCTCGGTTTAGGGTACGGGTTAGGATTAGGGTACGTGTTAGGGTTAGGGTAGGGGTTAGGGTTAGGGTACGCGTTAGGGTTAGGGTAGTTATTAAACCTATCCCACTATCTAGATACCCCTTAGCACGTCAAGGAATATTATTTGGGGGTCCAGCCAGGGAGAAGAGTTTAGACACTAGGAGAAGATAAGGAACACACCCATTATCAAGAAATCACATTAGGATTCTCTTTTTAACCTGTTCCTTAAAACACTAGTGCTTAGGAAATCTATTGGAGGCAGAAGCAGTCAAGGGTAGCTTAGGGTTAGGGTTAGGGTTACGGTTAGGGTTAGGGTACGGCTTAGGGTACGGGTTCGGGTACGGCGTAGGGTATGTGTTAGGGTTAGGGTTAGGGTTAGTTTGAGGGTTAGGGCTCGGTTTAGGTTACGAGTTAGGATTAGTGTACGTGTTAGGGTTAGGGTAGAGGTTAGGGTTAGGGTACGCGTTAGGGTTAGGGTAGTTATTAAACCTATCCCACTCTCTAGATACCCCTTAGCACGTCAAGGAATATTATTTGGGGGTCCAGCCATGGAGAAGAGTTTAGACTCTAGGAGAAGATAAGGAACACACCCATTATCAAGAAATCACATTAGGATTCTCTTTTTAACCTGTTCCTTAAAACACTAGTGCTTAGGAAATCTATTGGAGGCAGAAGCAGTCAAGGGTAGCTTAGGGTTAGGGTTAGGGTTACGGTTAGGGTTAGGGTACGGCTTAGGGTACGGGTTCGGGTACGGGTTCGGGTACGGCGTAGGGTATGGGTTAGGGTTAGAGTTAGGGTTAGTTTGAGGGTTAGGGCTCGGTTTAGGGTACGGTTTAGGATTAGGGTACATGTTAGGGTTAGGGTACGCGTTAGGGTTAGGGTAGTTATTAAACCTATCCCACTCTCTAGATACCCCTTAGCACGTCAAGGAATATTATTTGGGATCCAGCCAGGGAGAAGAGTTTAGACACTAGGAGAAGATAAGGAACACACCCATTATCAAGAAATCACATTAGGATTCTCTTTTTAACCTGTTCCTTAAAACACTAGTGCTTAGGAAATCTATTGGAGGCAGAAGCAGTCAAGGGTAGCTTAGGGTTAGGGTTAGGGTTAGGGTTAGGGTTAGTGTTAGGGTACGGGTTAGGTTACGGGTTCGGGTACGGCGTAGGGTATGGGTTAGGGTTAGGGTTAGGGTTAGTTTGAGGGTTAGGGCTCGGTTTAGGGTACGGGTTAGGAGTAGGGTACGTGTTAGGGTTAGGGTAGGGGTTAGGGTTAGGGTACGCGTTAGGGTTAGGGTAGTTATTAAACCTATCCGACTCCCTAGATACCGCTTAGCACGTCAAGGAATATTATTTGCGGGTCCAGCCATGGAGAAGAGTTTAGACAGTAGGAGAAGATAAGGAACACACCCATTATCAAGAAATCACATTAGGATTCTCTTTTTAACCTGTTCCTTAAAACATTAGTGCTTAGGAAATCTATTGGAGGCAGAAGCAGTCACGGGTAGCTTAGGGTTAGGGTTCGGGTTATTGTTAGGGTAATGCTTAGGGTACGGGTTCGGGTACGGCATAGGGTATGGGTTAGGGTTAGGGTTCGGTTTAGTTTGAGGGTTAGGGCTCGGTTTAGGGTAAGGGTTAGGATTAGGGTACGTGTTAGGGTTAGGGTAGGGGTTAGGGTTAGGGTACGCGTTAGGGTTAGGGTAGTTATTAAACCTATCCCACTCCCTAGATACCCCTTAGCTCGTCAAGGAATATTATTTGGGGGTCCAGCCATGGAGAAGAGTTTAGACACTAGGAGAAGATAAGGAACACACCCATTATCAAGAAAACACATTAGGATTCTCTTTTTAACCTGTTCCTTAAAACACTAGTGCTTAGGAAATCTATTGGAGGCAGAAGCAGTCAAGGGTAGCTTAGGGTTAGGGTTAGGGTTAGGGTACGGCTTAGGGTACGGGTTCGGGTACGGGTTCGGGTACGGCGTAGGGTATGGGTTAGGGTTAGGGTTAGGGATAGTTTGAGGGTTAGGGCTCGGTTTAGGTTACGGGTTAGGATTAGGGTACGTGTTAGGGTTAGGTTAGGGGTTAGGGTTAGGATACGCGTTAGGGTTAGGGTAGTTATTAAACCTATCCCACTCTCTAGATACCCCTTAGCAAGTCAAGGAATATTATTTGGGTGTCCAGCCATGGAGAAGAGTTTAGACACTAGGAGAAGATAAGGAACACACCCATAATCAAGAAATCACATTAGGATTCTCTTTTTAACGGGTTCCTTAAAACACTAGTGCTTAGGAAATCTATTGGAGGCAGAAGCAGTCAAGGGTAGCTTAGGGTTAGGGTTAGGGTTAGGTTTAGGGTTAGGTTTAGGGTACGGCTTAGGGTACGGGTTCGGGTACGGCGTAGGGTATGGGTTAGGGTTAGTGTTAGGGTTAGTTTGAGGGTTAGGGCTCGGTTTAGGTTACGGGTTAGGATTAGTGTACGTGTTAGGGTTAGGGTATGCGTTAGGGTTAGGGTAGTTATTAAACCTATCCCACTCTCTAGATACCACTTAGCACGTCAAGGAATATTATTTGGGGGTCCAGCCATGGAGAAGAGTTTAGACACTAGGAGAAGATAAGGAACACACCCATTATCCTGAAATCACATTAGGATTCTCTTTTTAACCTATTCCTTAAAACACTATTGTTTAGGAAATCTATTGGAGGCAGAAGCAGTCAAGGGTAGCTTAGGGTTAGGGTTAGGGTTAGGGTTAGGGTTAGGGTACGGCTTAGGGTACGGGTTCGGGTACGGGTTCGGGTACGGGTTCGGGTACGGCGTAGGGTATGGGTTAGGGTTAGGGTTAGGGTTAGTTTGAGGGTTAGGGCTCGGTTTAGGTTACGGGTTAGGATTAGAGTACGTGTTAGGGTTAGGGTAGAGGTTAGGGATAGGGTACGCGTTAGGGTTTGTGTAGTTATTAAACCTATCCCACTCTCTAGATACCCCTTAGCACGTCAAGGAATATTATTTGGGTGTCCAGCCATGGAGAAGAGTTTAGACACTAGGAGAAGATAAGGAACACACCCATTATCAAGAAATCACATTAGGATTCTCTTTTTAACCTGTTCCTTAAAACACTAGTGCTTAGGAAATCTATTGGAGGCAGAAGCAGTCAAGGGTAGCTTAGGGTTAGGGTTAGGGTTAGGGTTAGTGTTAGGGTACGGCTTAGGGTTCGGGTTCGGGTACGGGTTCGGGTACGGCGTAGGGTATGGGTTAGGGTTAGGGTTAGGGTTAGTTTGAGGGTTAGGGCTCGGTTTAGGGTACGGGTTAGCATTAGGGTACGTGTTAGGGTTAGGGTAGGGGTTAGGGTTAGGGTACGCGTTAGGGTTAGGGTAGTTATTAAACCTATCCCACTCTCTAGATACCCCTTAGCACGTCAAGGAATATTATTTGGGGGTCCAGCCATGGAGAAGAGTTTAGACACTAGGAGAAGATAAGGAACACACCCATTATCAAAAATCACATTAGGATTCTCTTTTTAACGGGTTCCTTAAAATACTAGTGCTTAGGAAATCTATTGGAGGCAGAAGCAGTCAAGGGTAGCTTAGGGTTAGGGTTAGGGTTAGGTTTAGGGTTAGGGTTAGGGTACGGCTTAGGGTACGGGTTCGGGTACGGGTTCGTGTACGGCGTAGGGTATGGGTTAGGGTTAGGGTTAGGGTTAGTTTGAAGGTTAGGGCTCGGTTTAGGGTACGGGTTAGGATTAGGGTTCGTGTTAGGGTTAGGGTACGCGTTAGGGTTAGGGTACGCGTTAGGGTTAGGGGTAGTTATTAAACCTATCCCACTCTCTAGATACCCCTTAGCACGTCAAGGAATATTATTTGGGGGTCCAGCAATGGAGAAGAGTTTAGACACTAGGAGAAGATAAGGAACACACCCATTATCCTGAAATCACATTAGGATTCTCTTTTTAACCTGTTCCTTAAAACACTAGTGCTTAGGAAATCTATTGGAGGCAGAAGCAGTCAAGGGTAGCTTAGGGTTAGGGTTAGGGTTAGGGTTAGGTTTAGCTTTATGGTACCGCTTAGGGTACGGGTTCGGGTACGGCGTAGGGTATGGGTTAGGGTTAGTGTTAGGGTTAGTTTGAGGGTTAGGGCTCGGTTTAGGTTACGGGTTAGGATTAGTGTACGTGTTAGGGTTAGGGTATGCGTTAGGGTTAGGGTAGTTATTAAACCTATCCCACTCTCTAGATACCACTTAGCATGTCAAGGAATATTATTTGGGGGTCCAGCCATGGAGAAGAGTTTAGACACTAGGAGAAGATAAGGAACACACACATTATCAAGAAATCACATTAGGATTCTCTTTTAACCTATTCCTTTAAACACTATTGTTTAGGAAATCTATTGGAGGCAGAAGCAGTCAAGGGTAGCTTAGGGTTAGGGTTAGGGTTAGGGTTAGGGTTAGGGTACGGCTTAGGGTACGGGTTCGGGTACGGGTTCGGGTACGGCGTAGGGTATGGGTTCGGGTTAGGTTGAGGTTTAGTTTGAGTGTTAGGGCTCGGTTTAGGTTACGGGTTAGGATTAGTGTACGTGTTAGGGTTAAGGTAGAGGTTAGGGATAGGGTACGCGTTAGGGTTTGTGTAGTTATTAAACCTATCCCACTCTCTAGATACCCCATAGCACGTCAAGGAATATTATTTGGGTGTCCAGCCATGGAGAAGAGTTTAGACACTAGGAGAAGATAAGGAACACACCCATTATCAAGAAATCACATTAGGATTCTCTTTTGAACCTGTTCCTTAAAACACTAGTGCTTAGGAAATCTATTGGAGGCAGAAGCAGTCAAGGGTAGCTTAGGGTTAGGGTTAGGGTTAGGGTTAGTGTTAGGGTACGGCTTAGGGTTCGGGTTCGGGTACGGCGTAGGGTATGGGTTAGGGTTAGGGTTAGGGTTAGTTTGAGGGTTAGGGCTCGGTTTAGGGTACGGGTTAGCATTAGGGTACGTGTTAGGGTTAAGGTAGGGGTTAGGGTTAGGGTACGCGTTAGGGTTAGGGTAGTTATTAAACCTATCCCACTCTCTAGATACCCCTTAGCACGTCAAGGAATATTATTTGGGGGTCCAGCCATGGAGAAGAGTTTAGACACTAGGAGAAGATAAGGAACACACCCATTATCAAGAAATCACATTAGGATTCTCTTTTTAACCTGTTCCTTAAAACACTAGTGCTTAGGAAATCTATTGGAGGCAGAAGCAGTCAAGGGTAGCTTAGGGTTAGGGTTAGGGTTAGGGTTAGGGTTAGTGATAGGGTACGGGTTAGGTTACGGGTTCGGGTACGGCGTAGGGTATGGGTTAGGGTTAGGGTTAGGGTTAGTTTGAGGGTTAGGGCTCCGTTTAGGGTACGGGTTAGGATTAGGGTACGTGTTAGGGTTAGGGTAGGGGTTAGGGTTAGGGTACGCGTTAGGGTTAGGGTAGTTATTAAACCTATCCCACTCTCTAGATACCCCTTAGCACGTCAAGGAATATTATTTGGGTGTCCAGCCATGGAGAAGAGTTTAGACACTAGGAGAAGATAAGGAACACACCCATTATCAAGAAATCACATTAGGATTCTCTTTTTAACCTGTTCCTTAAAACACTAGTGCTTAGGAAATCTATTGGAGGCAGAAGCAGTCAAGGGTAGCTTAGGGTTAGGGTTAGGGTTAGGGTTAAGTTTAGGGTACGGCTTAGGGTACGGGTTCGGGTACGGGTTCGTGTACGGCGTAGAGTATGGGTTAGGGATAGGGTTAGGGTTAGTTTGAAGGTTAGGGTTCGGTTTAGGGTACGGGTTAGGATTAGGGTTCGTGTTAGAGTTAGGGTAGGGGTTAGGGTTAGGGTACGCGTTAGGGTTAGGGTAGTTATTAAACCTATCCCACTCTCTAGATACCCCTTAGCACGTCAAGGAATATTATTTGGGTGTCCAGCCATGGAGAAGAGTTTAGACACTAGGAGAAGATAAGGAACACACCCATTATCCTGAAATCACATTAGGATTCTCTTTTTAACCTGTTCCTTAAAACACTAGTGCTTAGGAAATCTATTGGAGGCAGAAGCAGTCAAGGGTAGCTTAGGGTTAGGGTTAGGGTTAGGGTTAGGGTTAGGGTACGGCTTAGGGTACGGGTTCGGGTACGGGTTCGGGTACGGCGTAGGGTATGGGTTAGCTTTAGTGTTAGGGTTAGTTTGAGGGTTAGGGCTCGGTTTAGGGTACGGGTTAGGATTAGTGTACGTGATAGGGTTAAGGTAGAGGTTAGGGATAGGGTACGCGTTAGGGTTTGGGTAGTTATTAAACCTATCCCACTCTCTAGATACCCCTTAGCACGTCAAGGAATATTATTTGGGTGTCCAGCCATGGAGAAGAGTTTAGACACTAGGAGAAGATAAGGAACACTCCCATTATCAAGAAATCACATTAGGATACTCTTTTTAACCTGTTCCTTAAAACACTAGTGCTTAGGAAATCTATTGGAGGCAGAAGCAGTCAAGGGTAGCTTAGGGTTAGGGTTAGGGTTAGGGCTAGGGTTAGGGTACGGCTTAGGGTACGGGTTCGGGTACGGGTTCGTGTACGGCGTAGGGTATGGGTTAGGGTTAGGGTTAGGGTTAGTTTGAAGGTTAGGGCTCGGTTTAGGGTACGGGTTAGGATTAGGTTTCGTGTTAGGGTTAGGGTAGGTGTTAGGGTTAGGGTACGCGTTAGGGTTAGGCTAGCTATTAAACCTATCCCACTCTCTAGATACCCCTTAGCACTTCAAGGAATATTATTTGGGGGTCCAGCCATGGAGAAGAGTTTAGACACTAGGAGAAGATAATGAACACACCCATTATCAAGAAATCACATTAGGATTCTCTTTTTAACCTGTTCCTTAAAACACTAGTGCTTAGGAAATCTATTGGAGGCAGAAGCAGTCAAGGGTAGCATAGGGTTAGGGTTAGGTTTAGGGTTAGGGTTAGTGTTAGGGTACGGGTTCGGGTACGGGTCCGGGTACGGCGTAGGGTATGGGTTAGGGTTAGGGTTAGGATTAGTTTGAGGGTTAGGGCTCGGTTTAGGGTATGGGTTAGGATTAGGGTACGTGTTAGGGTTAGGGTAGGGGTTAGGGTTAGGGTACCTCTTAGGGTACGGCTTCGGGTACGGGTTCGTGTAAGGCGTAGGGTATGGGTTAGGGTTAGGGTTAGGGTTAGTTTGAAGGTTAGGGCTCGGTTTAGTGTACGGGTTAGGATTAGGGTTCGTGTTAGGGTTAGGGTAGGGGTTAGGGTTAGGGTACGCGTTAGGGTTAGGGTAGTTATTAAACCTATCCCACCCTCTAGATACCCCTTAGCACGTCAAGGAATATTATTTGGGGTTCTAGCCATGGAGAAGAGTTTAGAAACTAGGAGAAGATAAGGAACACACCCATTATCCTGAAATCACATTAGGATTCTCTTTTTAACCTGTTCCTTAATACACTAGTGCTTAGGAAATCTATTGGAGGCAGAAGCAGTCAAGGGTAGCTTAGGTTTAGGGTTAGGGTTAGGGTTAGGGTTAGGGTACGGCTTAGAGTACGGGTTCGGGTACGGGTTCGGGTACGGCATAGGGTATGGTTTAGGGTTACGGTTAGGGTTAGTTTGAGGGTTAGGGCTCGGTTTAGGGTACGGGTTAGGATTAGTGTACGTGTTAAGGTTAGGGTAGAGGTTAGGGTTAGGGTACGCGTTAGGGTTAGGGTAGTTATTAAAACTATCCCACTCTCTAGATACCCCTTAGCACGTCAAGGAATATTATTTGGGGTTCCAGCCATGGAGAAGAGTTTAGACACTAGGAGAAGATAAGGATCACACCCATTATCAAGAAATCACATTAGGATTCTCTTTTTAACCTGTTCCTTAAAACACTAGTGCTTAGGAAATCTATTGGAGGCAGAAGCAGTCAAGGGTAGCTTAGGGTTAGGGTTCGGGTTATTGTTAGGGTAAGGCTTAGGGTACGGTTTCGGGTACGGCATAGGGTATGGGTTAGGGTTAGGGTTAGGTTTAGTTTGAGGGTTAGGGCTCGGTTAGGGTTAGGGTTAGGGTTAGGGTTAGGGTTAGGGTTAGGGTATGCGTTAGGGTTAGGGTAGTTATTAAAACTATCCCACTCTCTAGATACCCCTTAGCACTTCAAGGAATATTATTTGGGGGTCCAGCCATGGAGAAGAGTTTAGACACTAGGAGAAGATAAGGAACACACCCATTATCAAGAAATCACATTAGGATTCTCTTTTTAAACTGTTCCTTAAAACACTAGTGCTTAGGAAATCTATTGGAGGCAGAAGCAGTCAAGGGTAGCTTAGGGTTAGGGTTAGGGTTAGGGTACGGCTTAGGGTACGGGTTCGGGTACGGGTTCGGGTACGGCGTAGGGTATGGGTTAGGGTTAGGGTTAGGGATAGTTTGAGGGTTAGGGCTCGGTTTAGGTTACGGGTTAGGATTAGGGTACGTGTTAGGGTTAGGTTAGGGGTTAGGGTTAGGATACGCGTTAGGGTTAGGGTAGTTATTAAACCTATCCCACTCTCTAGATACTCCTTAGCACGTCAAGGAATATTATTTGGGTGTCCAGCCATGGAGAAGAGTTTAGACACTAGGAGAAGATAAGGAACACACCCATTATCAAGAAATCACATTAGGATTCTCTTTTTAACCTGTTCCTTAAAATACTAGTGCTTAGGAAATCTATTGGAGGCAGAAGCAGTCAAGGGTAGCTTAGGGTTAGGGTTAGGGTTAGGTTTAGGGTTAGGGTTAGGTTACGGCTTAGGGTACGGGTTCGGGTACGGGTTCGTGTATGGCGTAGGGTATGGGTTAGGGTTAGGGTTAGGGTTAGTTTGAAGGTTAGGGCTCGGTTTAGGGTACGGGTTAGGATTAGGGTTCGTGTTAGGGTTAGGGTAGGGGTTAGGGTTAGGGTACGCGTTAGGGTTAGGGTAGTTATTAAACCTAACCCACTCTCTAGATACCCCTTAGCACGTCACGGAATATTATTTGGGGGTCCAGCAATGGAGAAGAGTTTAGACACTAGGAGAAGATAAGGAACACACCCATTATCCTGAAATCACATTAGGATTCTCTTTTTAACCTGTTCCTTAAAACACTAGTGCTTAGGAAATCTATTGGAGGCAGAAGCAGTCAAGGGTAGCTTAGGGTTAGGGTTAGGGTTAGGGTTAGGGTTAGTGTTAGGGTACGGGTTCGGGTACGGGTTCGGGTACGGCGTAGGGTATGGGTTAGGGTTAGGGTTAGGGTTAGGGTTAGTTTGAGGGTTAGGGCTCGGTTTAGGGTACGTGTTAGGGTTAGGGTAGGGGTTAGGGATAGGGTACGCGTTAGGGTTAGGGTAGTTATTAAACCTATCCCCCTCTCTAGATACCCCTTAGCACGTCAAGATATATTATTTGGGGGTCCAGCCATGGAGAAGAGTTTAGACACTAGGAGAAGATAAGGAACACACCCATTATCAAGAATCACATTAGGATTCTCTTTTTAACCTGTTCCTTAAAACATGAGTGCTTAGGAAATCTATTGCAGGCAGAAGCAGTCAAGAGTAGCTTAGGGTTAGGGTTAGGGTTAGGGTTAGGGTACGGCTTAAGGTACGGGTTCGGGTACGGTTTCGGGTACGGTGTAGGGTATGGGTTAGGGTTAGGGTTAGGGTTTTTTGAGGGTTAGGGCTCGGTTTAGGGTACGGGTTAGGATTAGGGTACGTGTTAAGGTTAGGGTAGGGGTTAGGGTTAGGGTACGCGTTAGGGTTAGGGTACGCGTTAGGGTTAGGGTAGTTATTAAACCTATCCCACTCCCTAGATACCGCTTAGCACGTCAAGGAATATTATTTGCGGGTCCAGCCATGGAGAAGAGTTTAGACAGTAGGAGAAGATAAGGAACACACGCATTATCAAGAAATCACATTAGGATTCTCTTTTTAACCTGTTCCTTAAAACACTAGTGCTTAGGAAATCTATTGGAGGCAGAAGCAGTCAAGGGTAGCTTAGTGTTAGGGTTAGGGTTAGGGTTAGGGTTAGGGTACGGCTTAGGGTACGGGTTCGGGTACGGGTTCGTGTACGGCGTAGGGTATGGGTTAGGGTTAGGGTTAGGGTTAGTTTGAAGGTTAGGTCTCGGTTTAGGGTACGGGTTAGGATTAGGGTTCGTGTTAGGGTTAGGGTAGGGGTTAGGGTTCGGGTACGCGTTAGGGTTAGGGTAGTTATTAAACCTATCCCACTCTCTAGATACCCCTTAGCACGACAAGGAATATTATTTGGGTGTCCAGCCATGGAGAAGAGTTTAGACACTAGGAGAAGAAAAGGAACACACCCATTATCCTGAAATCACATTAGGATTCTCTTTTTAACCTGTTCCTTAGTACACTAGTGCTTAGGAAATCTATTGGAGGCAGAAGCAGTCAAGGGTAGCTTAGGGTTAGGGTTAGGGTTAGGGTTAGGGTTAGGGTTAGGGTACGGCTTAGGGTACGGGTTCGGGTACGGGTTCGGGTACGGCGTAGGGTATGGGTTAGGATTAGGGTTAGGGTTAGTTTGAGGGTTAGGGCTCGGTTTAGGTTACGGGTTAGGATTAGTGTACGTGTTAGGGTTAGGGTATGCGTTAGGGTTAGGGTAGTTATTAAACCTATCCCACTCTCTAGATACCCCTTAGCACGTCAAGGAATATTATTTGGGGGTCCAGCCATGGAGAAGAGTTTAGACACTAGGAGAAGATAAGGATAACACCCATTATCAAGAAATCACATTAGGATTCTCTTTTTAACCTGTTCCTTAAAACACTAGTGCTTAGGAAATCTATTGGAAGCAGAAGCAGTCAAGGGTAGCTTAGGGTTAGGGTTCGGGTTATTGTTAGGGTAAGGCTTAGGGTACGGGTTCGGGTACGGCATAGGGTATGGGTTAGGGTTAGGGTTAGGTTTAGTTTGAGGGTTAGGGCTCGGTTAGGGTTAGGGTTAGGGTTAGGGTTAGGGTTAGGGTTAGGGTTAGGGTATGCGTTAGGGTTAGGGTAGTTATTAAAACTATCCCACTCTCTAGATACCCCTTAGCACGTCAAGGAATATTATTTGGGGGTCCAGCCATGGAGAAGAGTTTAGACACTAGGAGAAGATAAGGAACACACCCATTATCAAGAAATCACATTAGGATTCTCTTTTTAACCTGTTCCTTAAAACACTAGTGCTTAGGAAATCTATTGGAGGCAGAAGCAGTCAAGGGTAGCTTAGGGTTAGGGTTAGGGTTAGGGTACGGCTTAGGGTACGGGTTCGGGTACGGGTTCGGGTACGGTGTAGGGTATGGGTTAGGGTTAGGGATAGGGATAGTTTGAGGGTTAGGGCTCGGTTTAGGTTACGGGTTAGGATTAGGGTACGTGTTAGGGTTAGGTTAGGGGTTAGGGTTAGGATACGCGTTAGGGTTAGGGTAGTTATTAAACCTATCCCACTCTCTAGATACTCCTTAGCACGTCAAGGAATATTATTTGGGTGTCCAGCCATGGAGAAGAGTTTAGACACTAGGAGAAGATAAGGAACACACCCATTATCAAGAAATCACATTAGGATTCTCTTTTTAACCTGTTCCTTAAAATACTAGTGCTTAGGAAATCTATTGGAGGCAGAAGCAGTCAAGGGTAGCTTAGGGTTAGGGTTAGGGTTAGGTTTAGGGTTAGGGTTAGGGTACGGCTTAGGGTACGGGTTCGGGTACGGGTTCGTGTACGGCGTAGGGTATGGGTTAGGGTTAGGGTTAGGGTTAGTTTGAAGGTTAGGGCTCGGTTTAGGGTACGGGTTAGGATTAGGGTTCGTGTTAGGGTTAGGGTAGGGGTTAGGGTTAGGGTACGCGTTAGGGTTAGGGTAGTTATTAAACCTAACCCACTCTCTAGATACCCCTTAGCACGTCAAGGAATATTATTTGGGGGTCCAGCAATGGAGAAGAGTTTAGACACTAGGAGAAGATAAGGAACACACCCATTATCCTGAAATCACATTAGGATTCTCTTTTTAACCTGTTCCTTAAAACACTAGTGCTTAGGAAATCTATTGGAGGCAGAAGCAGTCAAGGGTAGCTTAGGGTTAGGGTTAGGGTTAGGGTTAGGGTTAGTGTTAGGGTACGGGTTCGGGTACGGGTTCGGGTACGGCGTAGGGTATGGGTTAGGGTTAGGGTTAGGGTTAGGGTTAGTTTGAGGGTTAGGGCTCGGTTTAGGGTACGTGTTAGGGTTAGGGTAGGGGTTAGGGTTAGGGTACGCGTTAGGGTTAGGGTAGTTATTAAACCTATCCCACTCCCTAGATACCCCTTAGCACGTCAAGATATATTATTTGGGGGTCCAGCCATGGAGAAGAGTTTAGACACTAGGAGAAGATAAGGAACACACCCATTATCAAGAATCACATTAGGATTCTCTTTTTAACCTGTTCCTTAAAACATGAGTGCTTAGGAAATCTATTGCAGGCAGAAGCAGTCAAGAGTAGCTTAGGGTTAGGGTTAGGGTTAGGGATAGGGTACGTCTTAAGGTACGGGTTCGGGTACGGTTTCGGGTACGGTGTAGGGTATGGGTTAGGGTTAGGGTTAGCGTTTTTTGAGGGTTAGGGCTCGGTTTAGGGTACGGGTTAGGATTAGGGTACGTGTTAAGGTTAGGGTAGGGGTTAGGGTTAGGGTACGCGTTAGGGTTAGGGTACGCGTTAGGGTTAGGGTAGTTATTAAACCTATCCCACTCCCTAGATACCGCTTAGCACGTCAAGGAATATTATTTGCGGGTCCAGCCATGGAGAAGAGTTTAGACAGTAGGAGAAGATAAGGAACACACGCATTATCAAGAAATCACATTAGGATTCTCTTTTTAACCTGTTCCTTAAAACACTAGTTCTTAGGAATTCTATTGGAGGCAGAAGCAGTCAAGGGTAGCTTAGGGTTAGGGTTAGGGTTAGGGTTAGGGTTAGGGTACGGCTTAGGGTACGGGTTCGGGTACGGGTTCGTGTACGTCGTAGGGTATGGGTTAGGGTTAGGTTTAGCGTTAGTTTGAAGGTTAGGTCTCGGTTTAGGGTACGGGTTAGGATTAGGGTTCGTGTTAGGGTTAGGGTAGGGGTTAGGGTTCGGGTACGCGTTAGGGTTAGGGTAGTTATTAAACCTATCCCACTCTCTAGATACCCCTTAGCACGACAAGGAATATTATTTGGGTGTCCAGCCATGGAGAAGAGTTTAGACACTAGGAGAAGATAAGGAACACACCCATTATCCTGAAATCACATTAGGATTCTCTTTTTAACCTGTTCCTTAGTACACTAGTGCTTAGGAAATCTATTGGAGGCAGAAGCAGTCAAGGGTAGCTTAGGGTTAGTGTTAGGGTTAGGGTTAGGGTTAGGGTACGGCTTAGGGTACGGGTTCGGGTACGGGTTCGGGTACGGCGTAGGGTATGGGTTAGGATTAGGGTTAGGGTTAGTTTGAGGGTTAGGGCTCGGTTTAGGTTACGGGTTAGGATTAGTGTACGTGTTAGGGTTAGGGTATGCGTTAGGGTTAGGGTAGTTATTAAACCTATCCCACTCTCTAGATACCACTTAGCACGTCAAGGAATATTATTTGGGGGTCCAGCCATGGAGAAGAGTTTAGACACTAGGAGAAGATAAGGAACACACACATTATCAAGAAATCACATTAGGATTCTCTTTTTAACCTATTCCTTAAAACACTATTGCTTAGGAAATCTATTGGAGGCAGAAGCAGTCAAGGGTAGCTTAGTGTTAGGGTTAGGGTTACGGTTAGGGTTAGGGTACGGCTTAGGGTACGGGTTCGGGTACGGGTTCGGGTACGGCGTAGGGTATGGGTTCGGGTTAGGTTGAGGGTTAGTTTGAGGGTTAGGGCTCGGTTTAGGTTACGGGTTAGGATTAGTGTACGTGTTAGGGTTAAGTTAGAGCTTAGGGATAGGGTACGCGTTAGGGTTTGGGTAGTTATTAAACCTGTCCCACTCTCTAGATACCCCTTAGCACGTCAAGGAATATTATTTGGGTGTCCAGCCATAGAGAAGAGTTTAGACACTAGGAGAAGATAAGGAACACACCCATTATCAAGAAATCACATTAGGATTCTATTTTTAACCTGTTCCTTAAAACACTAGTGCTTAGGAAATCTATTGGAGGCAGAAGCAGTCAAGGGTAGCTTAGGGTTAGGGTTAGGGTTAGCTTTAGGGTACGGCTTAGGGTACGGGTTCGGGTACGGCATAGGGTATGGTTTAGGGTTAGGGTTAGGGTTAGTTTGAGGGTTAGGGCTAGGTTTAGGGTACGGGTTAGGATTAGGGTTCGTGTTAGGGTTAGGGTACGCGTTAGGGTTAGGGTAGTTATTAAACCTATCCCACTCTCTAGATACCCCTTAGCACGTCAAGGAATATTATTTGGGGGTCCAGCCATGGAGAAGAGTTTAGACACTAGGAGAAGATAATGAACACACCCATTATCAAGAAATCACATTAGGATTCTCTTTTTAACCTGTTCCTTAAAACACTAGTGCTTAGGAAATCTATTGGAGGCAGAAGCAGTCAAGGGTAGCATAGGGTTAGGGTTAGGTTTAGGGTTAGGGTTAGTGTTAGGGTACGGGTTCGGGTACGTGTCCGGGTACGGCGTAGGGTATGGGTTAGGGTTAGGGTTAGGATTAGTTTGAAGGTTAGGGCTCGGTTTAGGGTACGGGTTAGGATTAGGGTTCGTGTTAGGGTTAAGGTAGGGGTTAGGGTTAGGGTACGCGTTAGGGTTAGGGTAGTTATTAAACCTATCCCACCCTCTAGATACCCCTTAGCACGTCAAGGAATATTATTTGGGGTTCCAGCCATGGAGAAGAGTTTAGAAACTAGGAGAAGATAAGGAACACACCCATTATCCTGAAATCACATTAGGATTCTCTTTTTAACCTGTTCCTTAATACACTAGTGCTTAGGAAATCTATTGGAGGCAGAAGCAGTCAAGGGTAGCTTAGGTTTAGGGTTAGGGTTAGGGTTAGGGTTAGGGTACGGCTTAGAGTACGGGTTCCCGTACGGGTTCGGGTACGGCATAGGGTATGGTTTAGGGTTAGGGTTAGGGTTAGTTTGAGGGTTAGGGCTCGGTTTAGGGTACGGGTTAGGATTAGTGTACGTGTTAAGGTTAGGGTAGAGGTTAGGGTTAGGGTACGCGTTAGGGTTAGGGTAGTTATTAAAACTATCCCACTATCTAGATACCCCTTAGGACGTCAAGGAATATTATTTGGGGGTCCAGCCATGGAGAAGAGTTTAGACACTAGGAGAAGATAAGGAACACACCCATTATCAAGAAATCACATTAGGATTCTCTTTTTAACCTGTTCCTTAAAACACTAGTGCTTAGGAAATCTATTGGAGGCAGAAGCAGTCAAGGGTAGCTTAGGGTTAGGGTTCGGGTTATTGTTAGGGTAAGGCTTAGGGTACGGGTTCGGGTACGGCGTAGGGTATGGGTTAGGGTTAGGGTTAGGGATAGTTTGAGGGTTAGGGCTCGGTTTAGGTTACGGGTTAGGATTATTGTACGTGTTAGGGTTAGGGTAGAGGTTAGGGTTAGGGTACGCGTTAGGGTTAGGGTAGTTATTAAACCTATCCCACTCTCTAGATACCCCTTAGCACGTCAAGGAATATTATTTGGGGGTCCAGCCATGGAGAAGAGTTTAGACACTAGGAGAAGATAAGGAACACACCCATTATCAAGAAATCACATTAGGATTCTCTTTTTAACCTGTTCCTTAAAATACTAGTGCTTAGGAAATCTATTGGAGGCAGAAGCAGTCAAGGGTAGCTTAGGGTTAGGGTTAGGGTTAGGTTTAGGGTTAGGGTTAGGGTACGGCTTAGGGTACGGTTTCGGGTACGGGTTCGTGTACGGCGTAGGGTATGGGTTAGGGTTAGGGTTAGGGTTAGTTTGAAGGTTAGGGCTCGGTTTAGGGTACGGGTTAGGATTAGGGTTCGTGTTAGGGTTAGGGTAGGGGTTAGGGTTAGGGTACGCGTTAGGGTTAGGGTAGTTATTAAACCTATCCCACTCTCTAGATACCCCTTAGCACGTCAAGGAATATTATTTGGGGGTCCAGCCATGGAGAAGAGTTTAGACACTAAGAGAAGATAAGGAACACACCCATTATCAAGAAATCACTTTAGGATTCTCTTTTTAACCTGTTCCTTAAAACACTAGTGCTTAGGAAATCTATTGGAGGCAGAAGCAGTCAAGGGTAGCTTAGGGTTAGGGTTAGGGTTAGGGTTAGGGTTAGCTTTATGGTACCGCTTAGGGTACGGGTTCGGGTACGGCGTAGGGTATGGGTTAGAGTTAGGGTTAGGGTTAATTTGAGGGTTAGGGCTCGGTTTAGGGTACGGGTTAGGATTAGTGTACGTGTTAAGGTTAGGGTAGAGGTTAGGGTTAGGGTACGATTTAGGGTTATGGTAGTTATTAAACCTATCCCACTCTCTAGATACCCCTTAGCACGTCAAGGAATATTATTTGGGGGTCCAGCCATGGAGAAGAGTTTAGACATTAGGAGAAGATAAGGAACACACCCATTATCCTGAAATCACATTAGGATTCTCTTTTTAACCTGTTCCTTAGTACACTAGTGCTTAGGAAATCTATTGGAGGCAGAAGCAGTCAAGGGTAGCTTAGGGTTAGGGTTAGGGTTAGGGTTAGGGTTAGGGTTAGGGTACGGCTTAGGGTACGGGTTCGGGTACGGGTTCGGGTACGGCGTAGGGTATGGGTTAGGGTTAGGGTTAGGGTTAGTTTGAGGGTTAGGGCTCGGTTTAGGTTACGGGTTAGGATTAGTGTACGTGTTGGGGTTAGGGTATGCATTAGGGTTAGGGTAGTTATTAAACCTATCCCACTCTCTAGATACCACTTAGCACGTCAAGGAATATTATTTGGGGGTCCAGCCATGGAGAAGAGTTTAGACACTAGGAGAAGATAAGGAACACACACATTATCAAGAAATCACATTAGGATTCTCTTTTTAACCTATTCCTTAAAACACTATTGTTTAGGAAATCTATTGGAGGCAGAAGCAGTCAAGGGTAGCTTAGGGTTAGGGTTAGGGTTAGGGTTAGGGTTAGGGTACGGCTTAGGGTACGGTTTCGGGTACGGGTTCGGGTACGGCGTAGGGTATGGGTTTGGGTTAGGTTGAGGGTTAGTTTGAGGGTTAGGGCTCGGTTTAGGTTACGGGTTAGGATTAGTGTACGTGTTAGGGTTAAGGTAGAGGTTAGGGATAGGGTACGCGTTAGGGTTTGTGTAGTTATTAAACCTATCCCACTCTCTAGATACCCCTTAGCACGTCAAGGAATATAATTTGGGTGTCCAGCCATGGAGAAGAGTTTAGACACTAGGAGAAGATAAGGAACACACCCATTATCAAGAAATCACATAAGGATTCTCTTTTTAACCTGTCCCTTAATACACTAGTGCTTAGGAAATCTATTGGAGGCAGAAGCAGTCAAGGGTAGCTTAGGGTTAGGGTTAGGGTTAGGGTTAGGGTTAGGGTTAGGGTACGGCTTAGGGTACGGGTTCGGGTACGGGTTCGGGTACGGCGTAGGGTATGGGTTAGGGTT
The DNA here is from genome assembly GCF_028021215.1 of Eschrichtius robustus. NCBI lineage: Eukaryota > Metazoa > Chordata > Mammalia > Artiodactyla > Eschrichtiidae > Eschrichtius > Eschrichtius robustus. Next base: position 41,396 of record NW_027175723.1, on the reverse strand, counting down.
AGGGTTAGGGTTAGTTTGAGGGTTAGGGCTCGGTTTAGGTTACGAGTTAGGATTAGTGTACGTGTTAGGGTTAGGGTAGAGGTTAGGGTTAGGGTACGCGTTAGGGTTAGGGTAGTTATTAAACCTATCCCACTCTCTAGATACCCCTTAGCACGTCAAGGAATATTATTTGGGGGTCCAGCCATGGATAAGAGTTTAGACACTAGGAGAAGATAAGGAACACACACATTATCAAGAAATCACATTAGGATTCTCTTTTTAACCTATTCCTTAAAACACTAGTGCTTAGGAAATCTATTGGAGGAAGAAGCAGTCAAGGGTAGCTTAGGGTTAGGGTTAGGGTTAGCTTTAGGGTACGGCTTAGGGTACGGGTTCGGGTACGGCATAGGGTATGGTTTAGGGTTAGGGTTAGGGTTAGTTTGAAGGTTAGGGCTCGGTTTAGGGTACGGGTTAGGATTAGGTTTCGTGTTAGGGTTAGGGTAGGTGTTAGGGTTAGGGTACGCGTTAGGGTTAGGCTAGCTATTAAACCTATCCCACTCTCTAGATACCCCTTAGCACTTCAAGGAATATTATTTGGGGGTCCAGCCATGGAGAAGAGTTTAGACACTAGGAGAAGATAATGAACACACCCATTATCAAGAAATCACATTAGGATTCTCTTTTTAACCTGTTCCTTAAAACACTAGTGCTTAGGAAATCTATTGGAGGCAGAAGCAGTCAAGGGTAGCATAGGGTTAGGGTTAGGTTTAGGGTTAGGGTTAGTGTTAGGGTACGGGTTCGGGTACGGGTCCGGGTACGGCGTAGGGTATGGGTTAGGGTTAGGGTTAGGATTAGTTTGAGGGTTAGGGCTCGGTTTAGGGTATGGGTTAGGATTAGGGTACGTGTTAGGGTTAGGGTAGGGGTTAGGGTTAGGGTACCTCTTAGGGTACGGCTTCGGGTACGGGTTCGTGTAAGGCGTAGGGTATGGGTTAGGGTTAGGGTTAGGGTTAGTTTGAAGGTTAGGGCTCGGTTTAGTGTACGGGTTAGGATTAGGGTTCGTGTTAGGGTTAGGGTAGGGGTTAGGGTTAGGGTACGCGTTAGGGTTAGGGTAGTTATTAAACCTATCCCACCCTCTAGATACCCCTTAGCACGTCAAGGAATATTATTTGGGGTTCTAGCCATGGAGAAGAGTTTAGAAACTAGGAGAAGATAAGGAACACACCCATTATCCTGAAATCACATTAGGATTCTCTTTTTAACCTGTTCCTTAATACACTAGTGCTTAGGAAATCTATTGGAGGCAGAAGCAGTCAAGGGTAGCTTAGGTTTAGGGTTAGGGTTAGGGTTAGGGTTAGGGTACGGCTTAGAGTACGGGTTCGGGTACGGGTTCGGGTACGGCATAGGGTATGGTTTAGGGTTACGGTTAGGGTTAGTTTGAGGGTTAGGGCTCGGTTTAGGGTACGGGTTAGGATTAGTGTACGTGTTAAGGTTAGGGTAGAGGTTAGGGTTAGGGTACGCGTTAGGGTTAGGGTAGTTATTAAAACTATCCCACTCTCTAGATACCCCTTAGCACGTCAAGGAATATTATTTGGGGTTCCAGCCATGGAGAAGTGTTTAGACACTAGGAGAAGATAAGGATCACACCCATTATCAAGAAATCACATTAGGATTCTCTTTTTAACCTGTTCCTTAAAACACTAGTGCTTAGGAAATCTATTGGAGGCAGAAGCAGTCAAGGGTAGCTTAGGGTTAGGGTTCGGGTTATTGTTAGGGTAAGGCTTAGGGTACGGGTTCGGGTACGGCATAGGGTATGGGTTAGGGTTAGGGTTAGGTTTAGTTTGAGGGTTAGGGCTCGGTTAGGGTTAGGGTTAGGGTTAGGGTTAGGGTTAGGGTTAGGGTATGCGTTAGGGTTAGGGTAGTTATTAAAACTATCCCACTCTCTAGATACCCCTTAGCACTTCAAGGAATATTATTTGGGGGTCCAGCCATGGAGAAGAGTTTAGACACTAGGAGAAGATAAGGAACACACCCATTATCAAGAAATCACATTAGGATTCTCTTTTTAAACTGTTCCTTAAAACACTAGTGCTTAGGAAATCTATTGGAGGCAGAAGCAGTCAAGGGTAGCTTAGGGTTAGGGTTAGGGTTAGGGTACGGCTTAGGGTACGGGTTCGGGTACGGGTTCGGGTACGGCGTAGGGTATGGGTTAGGGTTAGGGTTAGGGATAGTTTGAGGGTTAGGGCTCGGTTTAGGTTACGGGTTAGGATTAGGGTACGTGTTAGGGTTAGGTTAGGGGTTAGGGTTAGGATACGCGTTAGGGTTAGGGTAGTTATTAAACCTATCCCACTCTCTAGATACTCCTTAGCACGTCAAGGAATATTATTTGGGTGTCCAGCCATGGAGAAGAGTTTAGACACTAGGAGAAGATAAGGAACACACCCATTATCAAGAAATCACATTAGGATTCTCTTTTTAACCTGTTCCTTAAAATACTAGTGCTTAGGAAATCTATTGGAGGCAGAAGCAGTCAAGGGTAGCTTAGGGTTAGGGTTAGGGTTAGGTTTAGGGTTAGGGTTAGGTTACGGCTTAGGGTACGGGTTCGGGTACGGGTTCGTGTATGGCGTAGGGTATGGGTTAGGGTTAGGGTTAGGGTTAGTTTGAAGGTTAGGGCTCGGTTTAGGGTACGGGTTAGGATTAGGGTTCGTGTTAGGGTTAGGGTAGGGGTTAGGGTTAGGGTACGCGTTAGGGTTAGGGTAGTTATTAAACCTAACCCACTCTCTAGATACCCCTTAGCACGTCACGGAATATTATTTGGGGGTCCAGCAATGGAGAAGAGTTTAGACACTAGGAGAAGATAAGGAACACACCCATTATCCTGAAATCACATTAGGATTCTCTTTTTAACCTGTTCCTTAAAACACTAGTGCTTAGGAAATCTATTGGAGGCAGAAGCAGTCAAGGGTAGCTTAGGGTTAGGGTTAGGGTTAGGGTTAGGGTTAGTGTTAGGGTACGGGTTCGGGTACGGGTTCGGGTACGGCGTAGGGTATGGGTTAGGGTTAGGGTTAGGGTTAGGGTTAGTTTGAGGGTTAGGGCTCGGTTTAGGGTACGTGTTAGGGTTAGGGTAGGGGTTAGGGATAGGGTACGCGTTAGGGTTAGGGTAGTTATTAAACCTATCCCCCTCTCTAGATACCCCTTAGCACGTCAAGATATATTATTTGGGGGTCCAGCCATGGAGAAGAGTTTAGACACTAGGAGAAGATAAGGAACACACCCATTATCAAGAATCACATTAGGATTCTCTTTTTAACCTGTTCCTTAAAACATGAGTGCTTAGGAAATCTATTGCAGGCAGAAGCAGTCAAGAGTAGCTTAGGGTTAGGGTTAGGGTTAGGGTTAGGGTACGGCTTAAGGTACGGGTTCGGGTACGGTTTCGGGTACGGTGTAGGGTATGGGTTAGGGTTAGGGTTAGGGTTTTTTGAGGGTTAGGGCTCGGTTTAGGGTACGGGTTAGGATTAGGGTACGTGTTAAGGTTAGGGTAGGGGTTAGGGTTAGGGTACGCGTTAGGGTTAGGGTACGCGTTAGGGTTAGGGTAGTTATTAAACCTATCCCACTCCCTAGATACCGCTTAGCACGTCAAGGAATATTATTTGCGGGTCCAGCCATGGAGAAGAGTTTAGACAGTAGGAGAAGATAAGGAACACACGCATTATCAAGAAATCACATTAGGATTCTCTTTTTAACCTGTTCCTTAAAACACTAGTGCTTAGGAAATCTATTGGAGGCAGAAGCAGTCAAGGGTAGCTTAGTGTTAGGGTTAGGGTTAGGGTTAGGGTTAGGGTACGGCTTAGGGTACGGGTTCGGGTACGGGTTCGTGTACGACGTAGGGTATGGGTTAGGGTTAGGGTTAGGGTTAGTTTGAAGGTTAGGTCTCGGTTTAGGGTACGGGTTAGGATTAGGGTTCGTGTTAGGGTTAGGGTAGGGGTTAGGGTTCGGGTACGCGTTAGGGTTAGGGTAGTTATTAAACCTATCCCACTCTCTAGATACCCCTTAGCACGACAAGGAATATTATTTGGGTGTCCAGCCATGGAGAAGAGTTTAGACACTAGGAGAAGAAAAGGAACACACCCATTATCCTGAAATCACATTAGGATTCTCTTTTTAACCTGTTCCTTAGTACACTAGTGCTTAGGAAATCTATTGGAGGCAGAAGCAGTCAAGGGTAGCTTAGGGTTAGGGTTAGGGTTAGGGTTAGGGTTAGGGTTAGGGTACGGCTTAGGGTACGGGTTCGGGTACGGGTTCGGGTACGGCGTAGGGTATGGGTTAGGATTAGGGTTAGGGTTAGTTTGAGGGTTAGGGCTCGGTTTAGGTTACGGGTTAGGATTAGTGTACGTGTTAGGGTTAGGGTATGCGTTAGGGTTAGGGTAGTTATTAAACCTATCCCACTCTCTAGATACCCCTTAGCACGTCAAGGAATATTATTTGGGGGTCCAGCCATGGAGAAGAGTTTAGACCCTAGGAGAAGATAAGGATAACACCCATTATCAAGAAATCACATTAGGATTCTCTTTTTAACCTGTTCCTTAAAACACTAGTGCTTAGGAAATCTATTGGAAGCAGAAGCAGTCAAGGGTAGCTTAGGGTTAGGGTTCGGGTTATTGTTAGGGTAAGGCTTAGGGTACGGGTTCGGGTACGGCATAGGGTATGGGTTAGGGTTAGGGTTAGGTTTAGTTTGAGGGTTAGGGCTCGGTTAGGGTTAGGGTTAGGGTTAGGGTTAGGGTTAGGGTTAGGGTTAGGGTATGCGTTAGGGTTAGGGTAGTTATTAAAACTATCCCACTCTCTAGATACCCCTTAGCACGTCAAGGAATATTATTTGGGGGTCCAGCCATGGAGAAGAGTTTAGACACTAGGAGAAGATAAGGAACACACCCATTATCAAGAAATCACATTAGGATTCTCTTTTTAACCTGTTCCTTAAAACACTAGTGCTTAGGAAATCTATTGGAGGCAGAAGCAGTCAAGGGTAGCTTAGGGTTAGGGTTAGGGTTAGGGTACGGCTTAGGGTACGGGTTCGGGTACGGGTTCGGGTACGGTGTAGGGTATGGGTTAGGGTTAGGGTTAGGGATAGTTTGAGGGTTAGGGCTCGGTTTAGGTTACGGGTTAGGATTAGGGTACGTGTTAGGGTTAGGTTAGGGGTTAGGGTTAGGATACGCGTTAGGGTTAGGGTAGTTATTAAACCTATCCCACTCTCTAGATACTCCTTAGCACGTCAAGGAATATTATTTGGGTGTCCAGCCATGGAGAAGAGTTTAGACACTAGGAGAAGATAAGGAACACACCCATTATCAAGAAATCACATTAGGATTCTCTTTTTAACCTGTTCCTTAGTACACTAGTGCTTAGGAAATCTATTGGAGGCAGAAGCAGTCAAGGGTAGCTTAGGGTTAGTGTTAGGGTTAGGGTTAGGGTTAGGGTACGGCTTAGGGTACGGGTTCGGGTACGGGTTCGGGTACGGCGTAGGGTATGGGTTAGGATTAGGGTTAGGGTTAGTTTGAGGGTTAGGGCTCGGTTTAGGTTACGGGTTAGGATTAGTGTACGTGTTAGGGTTAGGGTATGCGTTAGGGTTAGGGTAGTTATTAAACCTATCCCACTCTCTAGATACCACTTAGCACGTCAAGGAATATTATTTGGGGGTCCAGCCATGGAGAAGAGTTTAGACACTAGGAGAAGATAAGGAACACACACATTATCAAGAAATCACATTAGGATTCTCTTTTTAACCTATTCCTTAAAACACTATTGCTTAGGAAATCTATTGGAGGCAGAAGCAGTCAAGGGTAGCTTAGTGTTAGGGTTAGGGTTACGGTTAGGGTTAGGGTACGGCTTAGGGTACGGGTTCGGGTACGGGTTCGGGTACGGCGTAGGGTATGGGTTCGGGTTAGGTTGAGGGTTAGTTTGAGGGTTAGGGCTCGGTTTAGGTTACGGGTTAGGATTAGTGTACGTGTTAGGGTTAAGTTAGAGGTTAGGGATAGGGTACGCGTTAGGGTTTGGGTAGTTATTAAACCTGTCCCACTCTCTAGATACCCCTTAGCACGTCAAGGAATATTATTTGGGTGTCCAGCCATAGAGAAGAGTTTAGACACTAGGAGAAGATAAGGAACACACCCATTATCAAGAAATCACATTAGGATTCTATTTTTAACCTGTTCCTTAAAACACTAGTGCTTAGGAAATCTATTGGAGGCAGAAGCAGTCAAGGGTAGCTTAGGGTTAGGGTTAGGGTTAGCTTTAGGGTACGGCTTAGGGTACGGGTTCGGGTACGGCATAGGGTATGGTTTAGGGTTAGGGTTAGGGTTAGTTTGAGGGTTAGGGCTAGGTTTAGGGTACGGGTTAGGATTAGGGTACGTGTTAGGGTTAGGGTACGCGTTAGGGTTAGGGTAGTTATTAAACCTATCCCACTCTCTAGATACCCCTTAGCACGTCAAGGAATATTATTTGGGGGTCCAGCCATGGAGAAGAGTTTAGACACTAGGAGAAGATAATGAACACACCCATTATCAAGAAATCACATTAGGATTCTCTTTTTAACCTGTTCCTTAAAACACTAGTGCTTAGGAAATCTATTGGAGGCAGAAGCAGTCAAGGGTAGCATAGGGTTAGGGTTAGGTTTAGGGTTAGGGTTAGTGTTAGGGTACGGGTTCGGGTACGTGTCCGGGTACGGCGTAGGGTATGGGTTAGGGTTAGGGTTAGGATTAGTTTGAAGGTTAGGGCTCGGTTTAGGGTACGGGTTAGGATTAGGGTTCGTGTTAGGGTTAAGGTAGGGGTTAGGGTTAGGGTACGCGTTAGGGTTAGGGTAGTTATTAAACCTATCCCACCCTCTAGATACCCCTTAGCACGTCAAGGAATATTATTTGGGGTTCCAGCCATGGAGAAGAGTTTAGAAACTAGGAGAAGATAAGGAACACACCCATTATCCTGAAATCACATTAGGATTCTCTTTTTAACCTGTTCCTTAATACACTAGTGCTTAGGAAATCTATTGGAGGCAGAAGCAGTCAAGGGTAGCTTAGGTTTAGGGTTAGGGTTAGGGTTAGGGTTAGGGTACGGCTTAGAGTACGGGTTCCCGTACGGGTTCGGGTACGGCATAGGGTATGGTTTAGGGTTAGGGTTAGGGTTAGTTTGAGGGTTAGGGCTCGGTTTAGGGTACGGGTTAGGATTAGTGTACGTGTTAAGGTTAGGGTAGAGGTTAGGGTTAGGGTACGCGTTAGGGTTAGGGTAGTTATTAAAACTATCCCACTATATAGATACCCCTTAGGACGTCAAGGAATATTATTTGGGGGTCCAGCCATGGAGAAGAGTTTAGACACTAGGAGAAGATAAGGAACACACCCATTATCAAGAAATCACATTAGGATTCTCTTTTTAACCTGTTCCTTAAAACACTAGTGCTTAGGAAATCTATTGGAGGCAGAAGCAGTCAAGGGTAGCTTAGGGTTAGGGTTCGGGTTATTGTTAGGGTAAGGCTTAGGGTACGGGTTCGGGTACGGCGTAGGGTATGGGTTAGGGTTAGGGTTAGGGATAGTTTGAGGGTTAGGGCTCGGTTTAGGTTACGGGTTAGGATTATTGTACGTGTTAGGGTTAGGGTAGAGGTTAGGGTTAGGGTACGCGTTAGGGTTAGGGTAGTTATTAAACCTATCCCACTCTCTAGATACCCCTTAGCACGTCAAGGAATATTATTTGGGGGTCCAGCCATGGAGAAGAGTTTAGACACTAGGAGAAGATAAGGAACACACCCATTATCAAGAAATCACATTAGGATTCTCTTTTTAACCTGTTCCTTAAAATACTAGTGCTTAGGAAATCTATTGGAGGCAGAAGCAGTCAAGGGTAGCTTAGGGTTAGGGTTAGGGTTAGGTTTAGGGTTAGGGTTAGGGTACGGCTTAGGGTACGGTTTCGGGTACGGGTTCGTGTACGGCGTAGGGTATGGGTTAGGGTTAGGGTTAGGGTTAGTTTGAAGGTTAGGGCTCGGTTTAGGGTACGGGTTAGGATTAGGGTTCGTGTTAGGGTTAGGGTAGGGGTTAGGGTTAGGGTACGCGTTAGGGTTAGGGTAGTTATTAAACCTATCCCACTCTCTAGATACCCCTTAGCACGTCAAGGAATATTATTTGGGGGTCCAGCCATGGAGAAGAGTTTAGACACTAAGAGAAGATAAGGAACACACCCATTATCAAGAAATCACTTTAGGATTCTCTTTTTAACCTGTTCCTTAAAACACTAGTGCTTAGGAAATCTATTGGAGGCAGAAGCAGTCAAGGGTAGCTTAGGGTTAGGGTTAGGGTTAGGGTTAGGGTTAGCTTTATGGTACCGCTTAGGGTACGGGTTCGGGTACGGCGTAGGGTATGGGTTAGAGTTAGGGTTAGGGTTAATTTGAGGGTTAGGGCTCGGTTTAGGGTACGGGTTAGGATTAGTGTACGTGTTAAGGTTAGGGTAGAGGTTAGGGTTAGGGTACGAGTTAGGGTTATGGTAGTTATTAAACCTATCCCACTCTCTAGATACCCCTTAGCACGTCAAGGAATATTATTTGGGGGTCCAGCCATGGAGAAGAGTTTAGACATTAGGAGAAGATAAGGAACACACCCATTATCCTGAAATCACATTAGGATTCTCTTTTTAACCTGTTCCTTAGTACACTAGTGCTTAGGAAATCTATTGGAGGCAGAAGCAGTCAAGGGTAGCTTAGGGTTAGGGTTAGGGTTAGGGTTAGGGTTAGGGTTAGGGTACGGCTTAGGGTACGGGTTCGGGTACGGGTTCGGGTACGGCGTAGGGTATGGGTTAGGGTTAGGGTTAGGGTTAGTTTGAGGGTTAGGGCTCGGTTTAGGTTACGGGTTAGGATTAGTGTACGTGTTGGTGTTAGGGTATGCATTAGGGTTAGGGTAGTTATTAAACCTATCCCACTCTCTAGATACCACTTAGCACGTCAAGGAATATTATTTGGGGGTCCAGCCATGGAGAAGAGTTTAGACACTAGGAGAAGATAAGGAACACACACATTATCAAGAAATCACATTAGGATTCTCTTTTTAACCTATTCCTTAAAACACTATTGTTTAGGAAATCTATTGGAGGCAGAAGCAGTCAAGGGTAGCTTAGGGTTAGGGTTAGGGTTAGGGTTAGGGTTAGGGTACGGCTTAGGGTACGGTTTCGGGTACGGGTTCGGGTACGGCGTAGGGTATGGGTTTGGGTTAGGTTGAGGGTTAGTTTGAGGGTTAGGGCTCGGTTTAGGTTACGGGTTAGGATTAGTGTACGTGTTAGGGTTAAGGTAGAGGTTAGGGATAGGGTACGCGTTAGGGTTTGTGTAGTTATTAAACCTATCCCACTCTCTAGATACCCCTTAGCACGTCAAGGAATATAATTTGGGTGTCCAGCCATGGAGAAGAGTTTAGACACTAGGAGAAGATAAGGAACACACCCATTATCAAGAAATCACATAAGGATTCTCTTTTTAACCTGTCCCTTAATACACTAGTGCTTAGGAAATCTATTGGAGGCAGAAGCAGTCAAGGGTAGCTTAGGGTTAGGGTTAGGGTTAGGGTTAGGGTTAGGGTTAGGGTACGGCTTAGGGTACGGGTTTGGGTACGGGTTCGGGTACGGCGTAGGGTATGGGTTAGGGTTAGGGTTAGGGTTAGTTTGAGGGTTAGGGCTCGGTTTAGGTTACGAGTTAGGATTAGTGTACGTGTTAGGGTTAGGGTAGAGGTTAGGGTTAGGGTACGCGTTAGGGTTAGGGTAGTTATTAAACCTATCCCACTCTCTAGATACCCCTTAGCACGTCAAGGAATATTATTTGGGGGTCCAGCCATGGATAAGAGTTTAGACACTAGGAGAAGATAAGGAACACACACATTATCAAGAAATCACATTAGGATTCTCTTTTTAACCTATTCCTTAAACACTAGTGCTTAGGAAATCTATTGGAGGAAGAAGCAGTCAAGGGTAGCTTAGGGTTAGGGTTAGGGTTAGCTTTAGGGTACGGCTTAGGGTACGGGTTCGGGTACGGCATAGGGTATGGTTTAGGGTTAGGGTTAGGGTTAGTTTGAGGGTTAGGGCTAGGTTTAGGGTACGGGTTAGGATTAGGGTACGGGTTAGGGTTAGGGTACGCGTTAGGGTTAGCGTAGTTATTAAACCTATCCCACTCTCTAGATACCCCTTAGCACGTCAAGGAATATTATTTGGGGGTCCAGCCATGGAGAAGAGTTTAGACACTAGGAGAAGATAATGAACACACCCATTATCAAGAAATCACATTAGGATTCTCTTTTTAACCTGTTCCTTAAAACACTAGTGCTTAGGAAATCTATTGGAGGCAGAAGCAGTCAAGGGTAGCATAGGGTTAGGGTTAGGTTTAGGGTTAGGGTTAGTGTTAGGGTACGGGTTCGGGTACGGGTCCGGGTACGGCGTAGGGTATGGGTTAGTGTTAGGGTTAGGATTAGTTTGAGGGTTAGGGCTCGGTTTAGGGTATGGGTTAGGATTAGGGTACGTGTTAGGGTTAGGGTAGGGGTTAGGGTTAGGGTACAGCTTAGGGTACGGGTTCGGGTACGGGTTCGTGTACGGCGTAGGGTATGGGTTAGGGTTGGGGTTAGTTTGAAGGTTAGGGTTCGGTTTAGGGTACGGGTTAGGATTAGGGTTCGTGTTAAGGTTATGGTAGGGGTTAGGGTTAGGGTACGCGTTAGGGTTAGGGTAGTTATTAAACCTATCCCACTCTCTAGATACCCCTTAGCACGTCAAGGAATATTATTTGGGGGTCCAGCCATGGAGAAGAGTTTAGACACTAGGAGAAGATAAGGAACACACCCATTATCCTGAAATCACAATAGGATTCTCTTTTTAACCTGTTCTTTAATACACTAGTGCTTAGGAAATCTATTGGAGGCAGAAGCAGTCAAGGGTAGCTTAGGGTTAGGGTTAGGGTTAGGGTTAGGGTTAGGGTTAGGGTTAGGGTACGGCTTAGGGTACGGGTTCGGGTACGGGTTCGGGTACAGCGTAGGGTATGGGTTATGGTTAGTGTTAGGGTTAGTTTGAGGGTTAGGGCTCGGTTTAGGTTACGGGTTAGGATTAGGGTACGTGTTAGGGTTAGGTTAGGTGTTAGGGTTAGGGCACGCGTTAGGGTTAGGGTAGTTATTAAACCTATTCCACTCTCTAGATACCCCTTAGCACGTCAAGGAATATTATTTGGGTGTCCAGCCATGGAGAAGAGTTTAGACACTAGGAGAAGATAAGGAAGACACCCATTATCAAGAAATCACATTAGGATTCTCTTTTTAACCTGTTCCTTAAAACACTAGTGCTTAGGAAATCTATTGGAGGCAGAAGCAGTCAAGGGTAGCTTAGGGTTAGGGTTAGGGTTAGGGTTAGGGTTAGGGTACGGCTTAGGGTACGGGTTCGGGTACGGGTTCGTGTACGGCGTAGGGTATGGGTTAGGGTTAGGGTTAGGGTTAGTTTGAAGGTTAGGGCTCGGTTTAGGGTACGGGTTAGGATTAGGGTTCGTGTTAGGGTTAGGGTAGGTGTTAGGGTTCGGGTACGCGTTAGGGTTAGGGTAGTTATTAAACCTATCCCACTCTCTAGATACCCCTTAGCACGTCAAGGAATATTATTTGGGGGTCCAGCCATGGAGAAGAGTTTAGACACTAGGAGAAAATAACGAACAAACCCATTATCAAGAAATCACATTAGGATTCTCTTTTTAACCTGTTCCTTAAAACACTAGTGCTTAGGAAATCTATTGGAGGCAGAAGCAGTCAAGGGTAGCTTAGGGTTAGGGTTAGGGTTAGGGTACGGCTTAGGGTACGGTTTCTGGTACGGTTTCGGGTACGGGTTTGGGTATGGCGTAGGATATGGGTTAGGGTTAGGGTTAGGGTTAGTTTGAGGGCTAGGGCTCGGTTTAGGGTACGGGTTAGGATTAGGGTACGTGTTAGGGTTAGGGTAGGGGTTAGGGTTAGGGTACGCGTTAGGGTTAGGGTAGTTATTAAAACTATCCCACTCTCTAGATACCCCTTAGCACGTCAAGGAATATTATTTGGGTGTCCAGCCATGGAGAAGAGTTTAGACACTAGGAGAAGATAAGGAACACACCCATTATCAAGAAATCACATTAGGATTCTCTTTTTAACCTGTTCCTTAAAACACTAGTGCGTAGGAAATCTATTGGAGGCAGAAGCAGTCAAGGGTAGCTTAGGGTTAGGGTTAGGGTTAGGGTTAGGGTTAGGGTTAGGGTACGGCTTAGGGTACGGGTTCGGGTAAGGGTTCGTGTACGGCGTAGGGTACGGGTTAGGGTTAAGCTTAGGGTTAGTTTGAAGGTTAGGGCTCGGTTTAGGGCACGGGTTAGGATTAGGGTTCGTGTTAGGGTTAGGGTAGGGGTTAGGGTTAGGGTACGCGTTAGGGTTAGGGTAGTTATTAAACCTATCCCACTCTCTAGATACCCCTTAGCACGTCAAGGAATATTATTTGGGTGTCCAGCCATGGAGAAGAGTTTAGACACTAGGAGAAGATAAGGAACACACCCATTATCTTGAAATCACATTAGGATTCTCTTTTTAACCTGTTCCTTAATACACTAGTGCTTAGGAAATCTATTGGAGGCAGAAGCAGTCAAGGGTAGGTTAGGGTTAGGGTTAGGGTTAGGGTACGGCTTAGGGTACGGGTTCGGTTACGGGTTCGGGTACGGCGTAGGGTATGGTTTAGGGTTAGGGTTAGGGTTAGTTTGAGGGTTAGGGCTCGGTTTAGGTTACGGGTTAGGATTAGTGTACGTGTTAGGGTTAAGGTAGAGGTTAGGGTTAGGGTATGCGTTAGGATTAGGGTAGTTATTAAACCTATCCCACTCTCTAGATACCCCTTAGCACGTCAAGGAATATTATTTGGGGGTCCAGCCATGGAGAAGAGTTTAGACACTAGGAGAAGATTAGGAACACACCCATTATCAAGAAATCACATTAGGATTCTCTTTTTTACCTGTTCCTTAAAACACTAGTGCTTAGGAAATCTAATGGAGGCAGAAGCAGTCAAGGGTAGCTTAGGGTTAGGGTTAGGATTAGGGTTATTGTTAGGGTAAGGCTTAGGGTACGGGTTCGGGTACGGGTTCGGGTACGGTATAGGGTATGGGTTAGGGTTAGGGTTAGGGTTAGTTTGAGGGTTAGGGCTCGGTTTAGGGTACGGGGTAGGATAAAGGTACGTGTTAGGGTTATGATAGGGGTTAGGGTTAGGGTACGCGTTAGGGTTACGTTAGTTATTAAAACTATCCCACTCACTAGATACCCCTTAGCACGTCAAGGAATATTATTTGGGGGTCCAGCCATGGAGAAGAGTTCAGACACTAGGAGAAGATAAGGAACACACCCATTATCAAGAAATCACATTAGGATTCTCTTTTTAACCTGTTCCTTAAAACACTAGTGCTTAGGAAATCTATTGGAGGCAGAAGCAGTCAAGGGTAGCTTAGGGTTAGCGTTAGGGTTAGGGTACGGCTTAGGGTACGGCTTAGGGTACGGGTTCGGGTACGGCGTATGGTATGGGTTAGGGTTAGGGTTAGGGTTAGTTTGAGGGTTAGGGCATGGTTTAGGGTACGGGTTAGGATTAGGGTACGTGTTCGGGTTAGGGTAGGGGTTAGGGTTAGGGTACGTGTTAGGGTTAGGGTACGCGTTAGGGTAAGGTTAGTTATTAAACCTATCCCACTCTCTAGATACCCCTTAGCACGTCAAGGAATATTATTTGGGGGTACAGCCATAGAGAAGAGTTTAGACACTAGGAGAAGATAAGGAACACACCCATTATCAAGAAATCACATTAGGATTCTCTTTTTAACCTGTTCCTTAAAACACTAGTGCTTAGGAAATCTATTTGAGGCAGAAGCAGTCAAGGGTAGCTTAGGGTTAGGGTTACGGTTAGTGTTAGGGTACGGGTTTGGGTACGGGTTCGGGTACGGCGTAGGGTATGGGTTAGGGTTAGGGTTAGGGTTAGTTTGAGGGTTAGGGCTCGGTTTAGGTTACGGGTTAGGATTAGGGTACGTGTTAGGGTTAGGGTAGGGGTTAGGGTTAGGGTACGCGTTAGGGTTAGGGTAGTTATTAAACCTATCCCACTCTCTAGATACCCCTTAGCACGTCAAGGAATATTATTTGGGTGTCCAGCCATGGAGAAGAGTTTAGACACTAGGAGAAGATAAGGAACACACCCATTATCAAGAAATCACATTAGGATTCTCTTTTTAACCTGTTCCTTAAAACACTAGTGCTTAGGAAATCTATTGTAGGCAGAAGCAGTCAAGGGTAGCTTAGGGTTAGGGTTAGGGTTAGGGTTAGGGTTAGGGTACGGGTTTGAGTATGGTTTCGGGTACGGCGTAGGGTATGGGTTAGGGTTAGGGTTAGGGTTAGTTTGAGGGTTAGGGCTCGGTTTAGGTTACGGGTTAGGATTAGGGTACGTGTTAGGGTTAGGGTAGGGGTTAGGTTTAGGGTACTCGTTAGGGTTAGGGTAGTTATTAAACCTATCCCACTCTCTAGATACCCCTTAGCACGTCAAGGAATATTATTTGGGTGTCCAGCCATGGAGAAGAGTTTAGACACTAGGAGAAGATAAGGAACACACCCATTATCAAGAAATCACATTAGGATTCTCTTTTTAACCTGTTCCTTAAAACACTAGTGCTTAGGAAATCTATTGGAGGCAGAAGCAGTCAAGGGTAGCTTAGGTTTAGGGTTAGGGTTAGGGTTAGGGTTAGCTTTAGGGTACGTCTTAGGGTACGGTTTCGGGTACGGGTTCGGATACGGCGTATGGTATGGGTTAGTGTTAGGGTTAGGGTTAGTTTGAGGGTTAGGGCTTGGTTTAGGGTACGGGTTAGGATTAGGGTACGTGTTCGGGTTAGGGTAGGGGTTAGGGTTAGGGTACGTGTTAGGGTTAGGGTACGCGTTAGGGTTAGGGTAGTTATTAAACCTATCCCACTCTCTAGATACCCCTTAGCACGTCAAGGAATATTATTTGGGGGTCCAGCCATGGAGAAGAGTTTAGACACTAGGAGAAGATAAGGAATACACCCATTATCAAGAAATCACATTAGGATTCTCTTTTTAACCTGTTCCTTAAAACACTAGTGCTTAGGAAATCTATTGGAGGCAGAAGCAGTCAAGGGTAGCTTAGGGTTAGGGTTAGGGTTAGGGTTAGCTTTAGGGTACGGCTTAGGGTACGGGTTCGGGTACGGGTTCGTGTACGGCGTAGGGTATGGGTTAGGGTTAGGGTTAGGGTTAGTTTGAAGGTTAGGGCTCGGTTTAGGGCACGGGTTAGGATTAGGGTTCGTGTTAGGGTTAGGGTAGGGGTTAGGGTTAGGGTACGCGTTAGGGTTAGGGTAGTTATTAAACCTATCCCACTCTCTAGATACCCCTTAGCACGTCAAGGAATATTATTTGGGGGTCCAGCCATGGAGAAGAGTTTAGACACTAGGAGAAGATAAGGAACACACCCATTATCAAGAAATCACATTAGGATTCTCTTTTTAACCTGTTCCTTAATACACTAGTGCTTAGGAAATCTATTGGAGGCAGAAGCAGTCAAGGATAGCTTAGGGTTAGGGTTAGGGTTATTGTTAGGGTAAGGGTTCGGGTACGGGTTCGGGTACGGTATAGGGTATGGGTTAGGGTTAGGGTTAGGGTTAGTTTGAGGGTTAGGGCTCGGTTTAGGGTACGGGTTAGGATTAGGGTACGTGTTAGGGTTAGGGTAGGGGTTAGGGTTAGGGTACGCGTTAGGATTAGGGTAGTTATTAAACCTATCCCACTCTCTAGATACCCCTTACCACGTCAAGGAATATTATTTGGGTGTCCAGCCATGGAGAAGAGTTTAGACACTAGGAGAAGATAAGGAACACACCCATTATCAAGAAATCACATTAGGATTCTCTTTTTAACCTGTTCCTTAAAACACTAGTGCTTAGGAAATCTATTGGAGGCAGAAGCAGTCAACTGTAGCTTAGGGTTAGGGTTAGGGTTAGGGTTAGGGTTAGCTTTAGGGTACGGCTTAGTGTAAGGGTTCGGGTACGGGTTCGGGTACGGCGTATGGTATGGGTTAGGGTTAGGGTTAGGGTTAGTTTGAGGGTTAGGTCTTGTTTTAGGGTACGGGTTAGGATTAGGGTACGTGTTCGGGTTAGGGTAGGGGTTAGGCTTAGGGTACGTGTTAGGGTTAGGGTACGCGTTAGGGTTAGGGTAGTTATTAAACCTATCCCACTCTCTAGATACCCCTTAGCACGTCAAGGAATATTATTTGGGTGTCCAGCCATGGAGAAGAGTTTAGACACTAGGAGAAGATAAGGAACACACCCATTATCAAGAAATCACATTAGGATTCTCTTTTTTACCTGTTCCTTAAAACACTAGTGCTTAGAAAATCTATTGGAGGCAGAAGCAGTCAAGGGTAGCTTAGGGTTAGGGTTAGGGTTAGGGCTAGAGTTAGGGTACGGCATAGGGTACGGGTTCGGGTACGGGTTCGTGTACGGCGTAGGGTATGGGTTAGAGTTAGGGTTAGGGTTAGTTTGAAGGTTAGGGCTCGGTTTAGGTTTCGGCTTAGGATTAGGGTACGTGTTAGGGTTAGGGTAGGGGTTATGGTTATGGTACGCGTTAGGGTTATGGTAGTTATTAAACCTATCCCACTCTCTAGATACCCCTTAGCACGTCAAGGAATATTATTTGGGGGTCCAGCCATGGAGAAGAGTTTAGACACTAGGAGAAGATAAGGAACACACCCATTCTCAAGAAATCACATTAGGATTCTCTTTTTAACCTGTTCCTTAAAACACTTGTGCTTAGGAAATCTATTGGAGGCAGAAGCAGTCAAGGGTAGCTTAGGGTTAGGGTTAGGGTTAGGGTTAGGGTTAGCTTTAGGGTACGACTTAGTGTACGGGTTCGGGTACGGCGTATGGTATGGGTTAGGGTTAGGGTTAGGGTTAGTTTGAGGGTTAGGGCTTGGTTTAGGGTACGGGTTAGGATTAGGGTACGTGTTCTGGTTAGGGTAGGGGTTAGGGTTAGGGTACGTGTTATGGTTAGGGTACGCGTTAGGGTTAGGGTAGTTATTAAACCTATCCCACTCTCTAGATACCCCTTAGCACGTCAAGGAATATTATTTGGGTGTCCAGCCATGGAGAAGAGTTTAGACACTAGGAGAAGATAAAGAACACACCCATTGTCAAGAAATCACATTAGGATTCTCTTTTTTACCTGTTCCTTAAAACACTAGTGCTTAGGAAATCTATTGGAGGCAGAAGCAGTCAAGGGTTGCTTAGAGTTACGGTTAGGGTTAGGGTTAGGTTTAGGGTACGGCTTAGGGTACGGGTTCGGTTACGGGTTCGTGTACGGCGTAGGGTATGGGTTAGGGTTAGGGTTAGGGTTTGTTTGAAGGTTAGGGCTCGGTTTAGGGCACGGGTTAATATTAGGGTTCGTGTTAGGGTTAGGGTAGGGGTTAGGGTTAGGGTACGCGTTAAGGTTAGGGTAGTTATTAAACCTATCCCACTCTCTAGATACCCCTTAGCACGTCAAGGAATATTATTTGGGGGTCCAGCCATGGAGAAGAGTTTAGACACAAGGAGAAGATAAGGAACACACCCATTATCCTGAAATCACATTAGGATTCTCTTTTTAACCTGTTCCTTAATACACTAGTGCTTAGGAAATCTATTGGAGGCAGAAGCAGTCAAGGGTAGCTTAGGGTTAGGGTTAGGGTTAGGGTTAGGGTTAGGGTACGGCTTAGGGTACGGGTTCGGGTAGGGGTTCGGGTACGGCGTAGGGTATGGTTTAGGGTTAGGGTTAGGGTTAATTTGAGGGTTAGGGCTCGGTTTAGGTTACGGGTTAGGATTAGTGTACGTGTTAGGGTTAAGGAAGACGTTAGGGTTAGGGTACGCGTTAGGGTAAGGGTAGTTATTAAACCTATCCCACTCTCTAGATACCCCTTAGCACGTCAAGGAATATTATTTGGGGGTCCAGCCATGGAGAAGAGTTTAGACACTAGGAGAAGATAAGGAACACACCCATTATCAAGAAATCACATTAGGATTCTCTTTTTAACCTGTTCCTTAAAACACTAGTGCTTAGGAAATCTATTGGAGGCAGAAGCAGTCAAGGGTAGCTTAGGGTTAGGGTTAGGGTTAGGGTACGGCTTAGGGTACGGTTTCGGGTACGGGTTTGGGTATGGCGTAGGATATGGGTTAGGGTTAGGGATAGGGTTAGTTTGAGGGTTAGGGCTCGGTTTAGGGTACGGGTTAGGATTAGGGTACGTGTTAGGGTTAGGGTAGGGGTTAGGGTTAGGGTACGCGTTAGGGTTAGGGTAGTTATTAAACCTATCCCACTCTCTAGATACCCCTTAGCACGTCAAGGAATATTATTTGGGTGTCCAGCCATGGAGAAGACTTTAGACACTAGGAGAAGATAAGGAACACACCCATTATCAAGAAATCACATTAGGATTCTCTTTTTTACCTGTTCCTTAAAACACTAGTGCTTAGGAAATCTATTGTAGGCAGAAGCAGTCAAGGGTAGCTTAGGGTTAGGGTTAGGGTTAGGGTTAGGGTTAGGGTACGGGTTTGAGTATGGTTTCGGGTACGGCGTAGGGTATGGGTTAGGGTTAGGGTTAGGGTTAGTTTGAGGGTTAGGGCTCGGTTTAGGTTACGGGTTAGGATTAGGGTACGTGTTAGGGTTAGGGTAGGGGTTAGGTTTAGGGTACGCGTTAGGGTTAGGGTAGTTATTAAACCTATCCCACTCTCTAGATACCCCTTAGCACGTCAAGGAATATTATTTGGGTGTCCAGCCATGGAGAAGAGTTTAGACACTAGGAGAAGATAAGGAACACACCCATTATCAAGAAATCACATTAGGATTCTCTTTTTAACCTGTTCCTTAAAACACTAGTGCTTAGGAAATCTATTGGAGGCAGAAGCAGTCAAGGGTAGCTTAGGTTTAGGGTTAGGGTTAGGGTTAGGGTTAGCTTTAGGGTACGGCTTAGGGTACGGTTTCGGATACGGCGTATGGTATGGGTTAGTGTTAGGGTTAGGGTTAGTTTGAGGGTTAGGGCTTGGTTTAGGGTACGGGTTAGGATTAGGGTACGTGTTCGGGTTAGGGTAGGGGTTAGGGTTAGGGTACGTGTTAGGGTTAGGGTACGCGTTAGGGTTAGGGTAGTTATTAAACCTATCCCACTCTCTACATACCCCTTAGCACGTCAAGGAATATTATTTGGGGGTCCAGCCATGGAGAAGAGTTTAGACACTAGGAGAAGATAAGGAATACACCCATTATCAAGAAATCACATTAGGATTCTCTTTTTAACCTGTTCCTTAAAACACTAGTGCTTAGGAAATCTATTGGAGGCAGAAGCAGTCAAGGGTAGCTTAGGGTTAGGGTTAGGGTTAGGGTTAGCTTTAGGGTACGGCTTAGGGTACGGGTTCGGGTACGGGTTCGTGTACGGCGTAGGGTATGGGTTAGGGTTAGGGTTAGGGTTAGTTTGAAGGTTAGGGCTCGGTTTAGGGCACGGGTTAGGATTAGGGTTCGTGTTAGGGTTAGGGTAGGGGTTAGGGTTAGGGTACGCGTTAGGGTTAGGGTAGTTATTAAACCTATCCCACTCTCTAGATACCCCTTAGCACGTCAAGGAATATTATTTGGGGGTCCAGCCATGGAGAAGAGTTTAGACACTAGGAGAAGATAAGGAACACACCCATTATCAAGAAATCACATTAGGATTCTCTTTTTAACCTGTTCCTTAATACACTAGTGCTTAGGAAATCTATTGGAGGCAGAAGCAGTCAAGGATAGCTTAGGGTTAGGGTTAGGGTTAGGGTTATTGTTAGGGTAAGGGTTCGGGTACGGGTTCGGGTACGGTATAGGGTATGGGTTAGGGTTAGGGTTAGGGTTAGTTTGAGGGTTAGGGCTCGGTTTAGGGTACGGGTTAGGATTAGGGTACGTGTTAGGGTTAGGGTAGGGGTTAGGGTTAGGGTACGCGTTAGGATTAGGGTAGTTATTAAACCTATCCCACTCTCTAGATACCCCTTAGCACGTCAAGGAATATTATTTGGGTGTCCAGCCATGGAGAAGAGTTTAGACACTAGGAGAAGATAAGGAACACACCCATTATCAAGAAATCACTTTAGGATTCTCTCTTTAACCTGTTCCTTAAAACACTAGTGCTTAGGAAATCTATTGGAGGCAGAAGCAGTCAAGGGTAGCTTAGGGTTAGGGTTAGGGTTAGGGTTAGGGTTAGGGTTAGGGTTAGGGTTAGTGTTAGGGTACGGGTTCGGGTACGGGTCCGGGTACGGCGTAGGGTATGGGTTAGGGTTAGGGTTAGGGTTAGTTTGAGGGTTAGGGCTCGGTTTAGGGTATGGGTTAGGATTAGGGTACGTGTTAGGGTTAGGGTAGGGGTTAGTGTTAGGGTACGGCTTAGGGTACGGCTTCGGGTACGGGTTCGTGTACGGCGTAGTGTATGGGTTAGGGTTAGGTTTAGGGTTAGTTTGAAGGTTAGGGCTCGGTTTAGGGTACGGGTTAGGATTAGGGTTCGTGTTAGGGTTAGGGTAGGGGTTAGGGTTAGGGTACGCGTTAGGGTTAGGTTAGTTATTAAACCTATCCCACTCTCTAGATACCCCTTAGCACGTCAAGGAATATTATTTGGGGGTCCAGCCATGGATAAGAGTTTAGACACTAGGAGAAGATAAGGAACACACCCATTATCCTGAAATCACATTAGGATTCTCTTTTTAACCTGTTCCTTAATACACTAGTGCTTAGGAAATCTATTGGAGGCAGAAGCAGTCAAGGGTAGCTTAGGGTTAGGGTTAGGGTTAGGGCTAGGTTTAGGACACGGCTTAGGGTACGGGTTCGGGTACGGGTTCATGTACGGCGTAGGGTATGGGTTTGGGTTAGGGTTAGGGTTAGTTTGAAGGTTAGGGCTCGGTTTAGGGTACGGGTTAGGATTAGGGTTCGTGTTAGGGTTAGGGTAGGGGTTAGGGTTAGGGTACGCGTTAGGGTTAGGGTAGTTATTAAACCTATCCCACTCTCTAGATACCCCTTAGCACGTCAAGGAATATTAATTGGGGGTCCAGCCATGGAGAAGAGTTTAGACAATAGGAGAAGATAAGGAACACACCCATTATGCTGAAATCACATTAGGATTCTCTTTTTAACCTGTTCCTTAATACACTAGTGCTTAGGAAATCTATTGGAGGCAGAAGCAGTCAAGGGTAGCTTAGGGTTAGGGTTACGGTTAGGGTTAGGGTTAGGGTTATTGTTAGGGTAAGGCTTAGGGTACGGGTTCGGGTACGGCATAGGGTATGGGTTAGGGTTAGGGTTAGGGTTAGTTTGAGGGTTAGGGCTCGGTTTAGGGTACGGGTTAGGAGTAGGGTACGGGTTAGGATTAGGGTTCGTGTTAGGGTTAGGGTAGGGGTTAGGGTTAGGGTACGCGTTAGGGTTAGGGTAGTTATTAAACCTATCCCACTCTCTAGATACCCATTAGCACGTCAAGGAATATTATTTGGGGGTCCAGCCATGGAGAAGAGTTTAGACACTAGGAGAAGATAAGGAACACACCCATTATCAAGAAATCACATTAGGATTCTCTTTTTAACCTGTTCCTTAAAACACTAGTGCTTAGGAAATCTATTGGAGGCAGAAGCAGTCAAGGGTAGCTTAGGGTTAGGGTTAGGGTTAGGGCTAGGGTTAGGACACGGCTTAGGGTACGGGTTCGGGTACGGGTTCGTGTACGGCGTAGGGTATGGGTTTGGTTTAGGGTTAGGATTAGTTTGAAGGTTAGGGCTCGGTTTAGGGTACGGGTTAGGATTAGGGTTCGTGTTAGGGTTAGGGTAGGGGTTAGGGTTAGGGTACGCGTTAGGTTTAGGGTAGTTATTAAACCTATCCCACTCTCTAGATACCCCTTAGCACGTCAAGGAATATTATTTGGGGGTCCAGCCATGGAGAAGAGTTTAGACACTAGGAGAAGATAACGAACACACCAATTATCCTGAAATCACATTAGGATTCTCTTTTTAACCTGTTCCTTAATACACTAGTGCTTAGGAAATCTATTGGAGGCAGAAGCAGTCAAGGGTAGCTTAGGGTTAGGGTTACGGTGAGGGTTAGGATTAGGGTATGGCTTAGGGTACGGGTTCGGGTACGGGTTCGGGTACGGCGTAGGGTATGGGTTAGGGTTAGGGTTAGGGTTAGTTTGAGGGTTAGGGCTCCGTTTAGGGTACGGGTTAGGATTAGGGTACGTGTTAGGGTTAGGGTAGGGGTTAGGGTTAGGGTACGCGTTAGGGTTAGGGTAGTTATTAAACCTATCCCACTCTCTAGATACCCCTTAGCACGTCAAGGAATATTATTTGGGGGTCCAGCCATGGAGAAGAGTTTAGACACTAGGAGAAGATAAGGAACACACCCATTATCAAGAAATCACATTAGGATTCTCTTTTTAACCTGTTCCTTAAAACACTAGTGCTTAGGAAATCTATTGGAGGCAGAAGCAGTCAAGGGTAGCTTAGGGTTAGGGTTAGGGTTAGGGTACGGCTTAGGGTACGGGTTCGGGTAAGGGTTCGGGTACGGGTTCGGGTACGGCGTAGGGTATGGGTTAGGTTTAGGGTTAGGGTTAGTTTGAGGGTTAGGGCTCGGTTTAGGTTAGGGTTAGGGTTAGGGTTAGGGTTAGGGTTAGGGTTAGGGTACGGCTTAGGGTACGGGTTCGGGTACGGGTTCGTGTACGCTGTAGGGTATGGGTTAGGGTTAGGGTTAGGGTTAGTTTGAAGGTTAGGGCTCGGTTTAGGGTACGGGTTAGGATTAGGGTTCGTGTTAGGGTTAGGGTAGGGGTTAGGGTTAGGGTACGCATTAGGGTTAGGGTAGTTATTAAACCTATCCCACTCTCTAGATACCCCTTAACACGTCAAGGAATATTATTTGGGGGTCCAGCCATGGAGAAGTGTTTAGACACTAGGAGAAGATAAGGAACACACCCATTATCAAGAAATCACATTAGGATTCTCTTTTTAACCTGTTCCTTAAAACACTAGTGCTTAGGAAATCTATTGGAGGCAGAAGCAGTCAAGGGTAGCTTAGGGTTAGGGTTTGGGTTAGGGTACGGCTTAGGGTACGGGTTCCGGTACGGGTTCGGGTACGGGTTTGGGTATGGCGTAGGATATGGGTTAGGGTTAGGGTTAGGGTTAGTTTGAGGGTTAGGGCTCGGTTTAGGGTACGGGTTAGGATTAGGGTACGTGTTAGGGTGAGGGTAGGGGTTAGGGTTAGGGTACGCGTTAGGGTTAGGGTAGTTATTAAACCTATCCCACTCTCTAGATACCCCTTAGCACGTCAAGGAATATTATTTGGGGGTCCAGCCATGGAGAAAAGTTTAGACACTAGGAGAAGATAAGGAACACACCCATTATCAAGAAATCACATTAGGATTCTCTTTTTAACCTGTTCCTTAAAACACTAGTGCTTAGGAAATCTATTGGAGGCAGAAGCAGTCAAGGGTAGCTTAGGGTTAGGGTTAGGGTTATTGTTAGGGTAAGGCTTAGGGTACGCGTTCGGGTACGGCATAGGGTATGGGTTAGGGTTAGGGTTAGGGTTAGTTTGAGGGTTAGGGCTCGGTTTAGGGTACGGGTTAGGATTAGGGTACGTGTTAGGGTTAGGGTAGGGGTTAGGGTTAGGGTACGCGTTAGGGTTAGGGTAGTTATTAAACCTATCCCACTCCCTAGATACCCCTTAGCACGTCAAGGAATATTATTTGTGGGACCAGCCATGGAGAAGAGTTTAGACAGTAGGAGAAGATAATGAACACACCCATTATCAAGAAATCACATTAAGATTCTGTTTTTAACCTGTTCCTTAAAACACTAGTGCTTAGGAAATCTATTGGAGGAAGAAGCAGTCAAAGGTAGCTTAGGGTTAGCGTTAGGGTTAGGGCTAGGGTTAGGACACGGCTTAGGGTACGGGTTCGGGTACGGGTTCGTGTACGGCGTAGGGTATGGGTTTGGGTTAGGGTTAGGGTTAGTTTGAAGTTTAGGGCTCGGTTTAGGGTACGGGTTAGGATTAGGGTTCGTGTTAGGGTTAGGGTAGGGGTTAGGGTTAGGGTACGCGTTAGGGTTAGGGTAGTTATTAAACCTATCCCACTCTCTAGATACCCCTTAGCACGTCAAGGAATATTATTTGGGGGTCCAGCCATGGAGAAGAGTTTAGACACTAGGAGAAGATAAGGAACACACCCATTATCCTGAAATCACATTAGGATTCCCTTTTTAACCTGTTCCTTAATACACTAGTGCTTAGGAAATCTATTGGAGGCAGAAGCAGTCAAGGGTAGCTTAGGGTTAGGGTTACGGTTAGGGTTAGGGTTAGGGTTATTGTTAGGGTAAGGCTTAGGGTACGGGTTCGGGTACGCCATAGTGTATGGGTTAGGGTTAGGGTTAGGGTTAGTTTGAGGGTTAGGGCTCGGTTTAGGGTACGCGTTAGGAGTAGGGTACGTGTTAGGGTTAGGGTAGGGGTTAGGGTTAGGGTACGCGTTAGGGTTAGGGTAGTTATTAAACCTATCCCACTCCCTAGATACCCCTTAGCACGTCAAGGAATATTATTTGGGGGTCCAGCCATGGAAAAGAGTTTAGACAGTAGGAGAAGATAAGGAACACACCCATTATCAAGAAATCACATTAGGATTCTCTTTTTAACCTGTTCCTTAAAACACTAGTGCTTAGGAAATCTATTGGAGGCAGAAGCAGTCAAGGGTAGCTTAGGGTTAGGGTTAGGGTTAGGGCTAGGGTTAGGATACGGCTTAGGGTACGGGTTCGGGTACGGGTTCGTGTACGGCGTAGGGTATGGGTTTGGGTTAGGGTTAGGATTAGTTTGAAGGTTAGGGCTCGGTTTAGGGTACGGGTTAGGATTAGGGTTCGTGTTAGGGTTAGGGTAGGGGTTAGGGTTAGGGTACGCGTTAGGGTTAGGGTAGTTATTAAACCTATCCCACAATCTAGATACCCCTTAGCACGTCAAGGAATATTATTTGGGGGTCCAGCCATGGAGAAGAGTTTAGACACTAGGAGAAGATAAGGAACACACCCATTATCCTGAAATCACATTAGGATTTTCTTTTTAACCTGTTCCTTAATACACTAGTGCTTAGGAAATCTATTGGAGGCAGAAGCAGTCAAGGGTAGCTTAGGGTTACGGTTACGGTGAGGGTTAGGGTTAGGGTATGTCTTAGGGTACGGGTTCGGGTACGGGTTCGGGTACGGCGTAGGGTATGGGTTAGGGTTAGGGTTAGGGTTAGTTTGAGGGTTAGGGCTCCGTTTAGGGTACGGGTTAGGATTAGGGTACGTGTTAGGGTTAGGGTAGGGGTTAGGGTTAGGGTACGCGTTAGGGTTAGGGTAGTTATTAAACCTATCCCATTCTCTAGATACCCCTTAGCACGTCAAGGAATATTATTTGGGGGTCCAGCCATGGAGAAGAGTTTAGACACTAGGAGAAGATAAGAACACACCCATTATCAAGAAATCACATTAGGATTCTCTTTTTAACCTGTTCCTTAAAACACTAGTGCTTAGGAAATCTATTGGAGGCAGAAGCAGTCAAGGGTAGCTTAGGGTTAGGGTTAGGGTTAGGGCTAGGGTTAGGACACGGCTTAGGGTACGGGTTCGGGTACGGGTTCGTGTACGGCGTAGGGTATGGGTTTGGGTTAGGGTTAGGATTAGTTTGAAGGTTAGGGCTCGGTTTAGGGTACGGGTTAGGATTAGGGTTCGTGTTAGGGTTAGGGTAGGGGTTAGGGTTAGGGTACGCGTTAGGGTTAGGGTAGTTATTAAACCTATCCCACTCTCTAGATACCCCTTAGCACGTCAAGGAATATTATTTGGGGGTCCAGCCATGGAGAAGAGTTTAGACACTAGGAGAAGATAAGGAACACACCCATTATCCTGAAATCACATTAGGATTCTCTTTTTAACCTGTTCCTTAATACACTAGTGCTTAGGAAATCTATTGGAGGCAGAAGCAGTCAAGGGTAGCTTAGGGTTAGGGTTAGGGTTAGGGCTAGGGTTAGGACACGGCTTAGGTTACGGGTTCGGGTACGGGTTCATGTACGGCGTAGGGTATGGGTTTGGGTTAGGGTTAGGGTTAGTTTGAAGGTTAGGGCTCGGTTTAGGGTACGGGTTAGGATTAGGGTTCGTGTTAGGGTTAGGGTAGGGGTTAGGGTTAGGGTACGCGTTAGGGTTAGGGTAGTTATTAAACCTATCCCACTCTCTAGATACCCCTTAGCACGTCAAGGAATATTAATTGGGGGTCCAGCCATGGAGAAGTGTTTAGACACTAGGAGAAGATAAGGAACACACCCATTATCCTGAAATCACATTAGGATTCTCTTTTTAACCTGTTCCTTAATACACTAGTGCTTAGGAAATCTATTGGAGGCAGAAGCAGTCAAGGGTAGCTTAGGGTTAGGGTTACGGTTAGGGTTAGGGTTAGGGTTATTGTTAGGGTAAGGCATAGGGTACGGGTTCGGGTACGGCATAGGGTATGGGTTAGGGTTAGGGTTAGGGTTAGTTTGTGGGTTAGGTCTCGGTTTAGGGTACGGGTTAGGAGTAGGGTACGTGTTAGTGTTAGGGTAGGGGTTAGGGTTAGGGTACGCGTTAGGGTTAGGATAGTTATTAAACCTATCCCACTCCCTAGATACCCCTTAGCACGTCAAGGAATATTATTTGGGGGTCCAGCCATGGAGAAGAGTTTAGACAGTAGGAGAAGATAAGGAACACACCCATTATCAAGAAATCACATTAGGATTCTCTTTTTAACCTGTTCCTTAAAACACTAGTGCTTAGGAAATCTATTGGAGGCAAAGCAGTCAAGGGTAGCTTAGGGTTAGGGTTAGGGTTAGGGTTAGGGTTAGGGTACGGCTTAGGGTACGGGTTCGGGTACGGGTTCGTGTACGCTGTAGGGTATGGGTTAGGGTTAGGGTTAGGGTTAGTTTGAAGGTTAGGGCTCGGTTTAGGGTACGGGTTAGGATTAGGGTTCGTGTTAGGGTTAGGGTATGGGTTAGGGTTAGGGTACGCGTTAGGGTTAGGGTAGTTATTAAACCTATCCCACTCTCTAGATACCCCTTAGCACGTCAAGGAATATTATTTGGGGGTCCAGCCATGGAGAAGAGTTTAGACACTAGGAGAAGATAAGGAACACACCCATTATCAAGAAATCACATTAGGATTCTCTTTTTAACCTGTTCCTTAAAACACTAGTGCTTAGGAAATCTATTGGAGGCAGAAGCAGTCAAGGGTAGCTTAGGGTTAGGGTTAGGGTTAGGGCTAGGGTTAGGACACGGCTTAGGGTACGGGTTCGGGTAAGGGTTCGTGTACGGCGTAGGGTATGGGTTTGGGTTAGGGTTAGGATTAGTTTGAAGGTTAGGGCTCGGTTTAGGGTACGGGTTAGCATTAGGGTTCGTGTTAGGGTTAGGGTAGGGGTTAGGGTTAGGGTACGCGTTAGGTTTAGGGTAGTTATTAAACCTATCCCACTCTCTAGATACCCCTTAGCACGTCAAGGAATATTATTTGGGGTTCCAGCCATGGAGAAGAGTTTAGACACTAGGAGAAGATAAGGAACACACCCATTATCCTGAAATCACATTAGGATTCTCTTTTTAACCTGTTCCTTAATACACTAGTGCTTAGGAAATGTATTGGAGGCAGAAGCAGTCAAGGGTAGCTTAGGGTTAGGGTTAGGGTTAGGGTTAGGGTTAGGGTACGTCTTAGGGTACGGGTTTGGGTACGGGTTCGTGTACGGCGTAGGGTATGGGTTAGGGTTAGGGTTAGGGTTAGTTTGAGGGTTAGGGCTCCGTTTAGGGTACGGGTTAGGATTAGGGTACGTGTTAGGGTTAGGGTAGGGGTTAGGGTTAGGGTACGCGTTAGGGTTAGGGTAGTTATTAAACCTATCCCACTCTCTAGATACCCCTTAGCACGTCAAGGAATATTATTTGGGGGTCCAGCCATGGAGAAGAGTTTAGACACTAGGAGAAGATAAGGAACACACCCATTATCAAGAAATCACATTAGGATTCTCTTTTTAACCTGTTCCTTAAAACACTAGTGCTTAGGAAATCTATTGGAGGCAGAAGCAGTCAAGGGTAGCTTAGGGTTAGGGTTAGGGTTAGGGTACGGCTTAGGGTACTGGTTCGGGTAAGGGTTCGGGTACGGGTTCGGGTACGGCGTAGGGTATGGGTTAGGTTTAGGGTTAGGGTTAGTTTGAGGGTTAGGGCTCGGTTTAGGTTACGGGTTAGGATAAGGGTACGTGTTAGGGTTAGGGTAGGGGTTAGGGTTAGGGTACGCGTTAGGGTTAGGGTAGTTATTAAACCTATCCCACTCTCTAGATACCCCTTAGCACGTCAAGGAATATTATTTGGGGGTCCAGCCATGGAGAAGAGTTTAGACACTAGGAGAAGATAAGGAACACACCCATTATCAAGAAATCACATTAGGATTCTGTTTTTAACCTGTTCCTTAAAACACTAGTGCTTAGGAAATCTATTGGAGGCAGAAGCAGTCAAGGGTAGCTTAGGGTTAGGGTTAGGTTTAGGGTTAGGGTTAGGGTTAGGGTTAGGGTTAGGGTTAGGGTACGGCTTAGTGTACGGGTTCGGGTATGGCGTAGGGTATGGGTTAGGGTTAGGTTTAGGGTTAGTTTGAGGGTTAGGGCTCGGTTTAGGTTACGGGTTAGGATTAGGGTACGTCTTAGGGTTAGGGTAGCGGTTAGGGTTAGGGTACGCGTTAGGGTTAGGGTAGTTATTAAACCTATCCCACTCTCTAGATAACCCTTAGCACGTCAAGGAATATTATTTGGGGGTCCAGCCATGGAGAAGAGTTTAGACACTAGGAGAAGATAAGGAACACACCCATTATCAAGAAATCACATTAGGATTCTCTTTTTAACCTGTTCCTTAAAACACTAGTGCTTAGGAAATCTATTGGAGGCAGAAGCAGTCAAGGGTAGCTTAGGGTTAGGGTTAGGGTTAGGGTTAGGGTTAGCTTTAGGGTACGGCTTAGGGTACGGGTTCGGGTACGGGTTCGGGTACGGCGTAGGGTATGGGTTAGGGTTAGGGTTAGGGTTAGTTTGAGGGTTAGGGCTCGGTTTAGGGTACGGGTTAGGATTAGGGTACGTGTTAGGGTTAGGGTACGCGTTAGGGTTAGGGTAGTTATTAAACCTATCCCACTCTCTAGATAACCCTTAGCACGTCAAGGAATATTATTTGGGTGGCCAGCCATGGAGAAGAGTTTAGACACTAGGAGAAGATAAGGAACACACCCATTATCAAGAAATAACATTAGGATTCTCTTTTTAACCTGTTCCTTAAAACACTAGTGCTTAGGAAATCTATTGGAGGCAGAAGCAGTCAAGGGTAGCTTAGGGTTAGGGTTAGGGTTATTGTTAGGGTAAGGCTTAGGGTACGGGTTCGGGTACGGCATAGGGTATGGGTTAGGGTTAGGGTTAGGTTTAGTTTGAGGGTTAGGGCTCGGTTTAGGGTACGGGTTAGGAGTAGGGTACGTGTTAGGGTTAGGGTAGGGGTTAGGGTTAGGGTACGCGTTAGGGTTAGGGTGGTTATTAAACCTAACCCACTCCCTAGATACCCCTTAGCACGTCAAGGAATATTATTTGGGGGTGCAGCCATGGAGAAGAGTTTAGACAGTAGGAGAAGATAAGGAACACACCCATTATCAAGAAATCACATTAGGATTCTCTCTTTAACCTGTTCCTTAAAACACTAGTGCTTAGGAAATCTATTGGAGGCAGAAGCAGTCAAGGGTAGCTTAGGGTTAGGGTTAGGGTTAGGGTTAGGGTTAGGGTTAGGGTACGGCTTAGGGTACGGGTTCGGGTACGGGTTCGTGTACGCTGTAGGGTATGGGTTAGGGTTAGGGTTAGGGTTAGTTTGAAGGTTAGGGCTCGGTTTAGGGTACGGGTTAGGATTAGGGTTCGTGTTAGGGTTAGGGTAGGGGTTAGGGTTAGGGTACGCATTAGGGTTAGGGTAGTTATTAAACCTATCCCACTCTCTAGATACCCCTTAACACGTCAAGGAATATTATTTGGGGGTCCAGCCATGGAGAAGTGTTTAGACACTAGGAGAAGATAAGGAACACACCCATTATCAAGAAATCACATTAGGATTCTCTTTTTAACCTGTTCCTTAAAACACTAGTGCTTAGGAAATCTATTGGAGGCAGAAGCAGTCAAGGGTAGCTTAGGGTTAGGGTTTGGGTTAGGGTACGGCTTAGGGTACGGGTTCGGGTACGGGTTCGGGTACGGGTTTGGGTATGGCGTAGGATATGGGTTAGGGTTAGGGTTAGGGTTAGTTTGAGGGTTAGGGCTCGGTTTAGGGTACGGGTTAGGATTAGGGTACGTGTTAGGGTGAGGGTAGGGGTTAGGGTTAGGGTACGCGTTAGGGTTAGGGTAGTTATTAAACCTATCCCACTCTCTAGATACCCATTAGCATGTCAAGGAATATTATTTGGGGGTCCAGCCATGGAGAAAAGTTTAGACACTAGGAGAAGATAAGGAACACACCCATTATCAAGAAATCACATTAGGATTCTCTTTTTAACCTGTTCCTTAAAACACTAGTGCTTAGGAAATCTATTGGAGGCAGAAGCAGTCAAGGGTAGCTTAGGGTTAGGGTTAGGGTTAGGGCTAGGGTTAGGACACGGCTTAGGGTACGGGTTCGGGTAAGGGTTCGTGTACGGCGTAGGGTTTGGGTTTGGGTTAGGGTTAGGATTACTTTGAAGGTTAGGGCTCGGTTTAGGGTACGGGTTAGGATTAGGGTTCGTGTTAGGGTTAGGGTAGGGGTTAGGGTTAGGGTACGCGTTAGGTTTAGGGTAGTTATTAAACCTATCCCACTCTCTAGATACCCCTTAGCACGTCAAGGAATATTATTTGGGGGTCCAGCCATGGAGAAGAGTTTAGACACTAGGAGAAGATAAGGAACACACCCATTATCCTGAAATCACATTAGGATTCTCTTTTTAACCTGTTCCTTAATACACTAGTGCTTAGGAAATGTATTGGAGGCAGAAGCAGTCAAGGGTAGCTTAGGGTTAGGGTTAGGGTTAGGGTTAGGGTTAGGGTACGGCTTAGGGTACGGGTTTGGGTACGGGTTCGTGTACGGCGTAGGGTATGGGTTAGGGTTAGGGTTAGGGTTAGTTTGAGGGTTAGGGCTCCGTTTAGGGTACGGGTTAGGATTAGGGTACGTGTTAGGGTTAGGGTAGGGGTTAGGGTTAGGGTACGCGTTAGGGTTAGGGTAGTTATTAAACCTATCCCACTCTCTAGATACCCCTTAGCACGTCAAGGAATATTATTTGGGGGTCCAGCCATGGAGAAGAGTTTAGACACTAGGAGAAGATAAGGAACACACCCATTATCAAGAAATCACATTAGGATTCTCTTTTTAACCTGTTCCTTAAAACACTAGTGCTTAGGAAATCTATTGGAGGCAGAAGCAGTCAAGGGAAGCTTAGGGTTAGGGTTAGGGTTAGGGTACGGCTTAGGGTACTGGTTCGGGTAAGGGTTAGGGTACGGGTTCGGGTACGGCGTAGGGTATGGGTTAGGTTTAGGGTTAGGGTTAGTTTGAGGGTTAGGGCTCGGTTTAGGTTACGGGTTAGGATTAGGGTACGTGTTAGGGTTAGGGTAGGGGTTAGGGTTAGGGTACGCGTTAGGGTTAGGGTAGTTATTAAACCTATCCCACTCTCTAGATACCGCTTAGCACGTCAAGGAATATTATTTGGGGGTCCAGCCATGGAGAAGAGTTTAGACACTAGGAGAAGATAAGGAACACACCCATTATCAAGAAATCACATTAGGATTCTGTTTTTAACCTGTTCCTTAAAACACTAGTGCTTAGGAAATCTATTGGAGGCAGAAGCAGTCAAGGGTAGCTTAGGGTTAGGGTTAGGTTTAGGGTTAGGGTTAGGGTTAGGGTTAGGGTTAGGGTACGGCTTAGTGTACGGGTTCGGGTATGGCGTAGGGTATGGGTTAGGGTTAGGGTTAGGGTTAGTTTGAGGGTTAGGGCTCGGTTTAGGTTACGGGTTAGGATTAGGGTACGTCTTACGGTTAGGGTAGCGGTTAGGGTTAGGTTACGCGTTAGGGTTAGGGTAGTTATTAAACCTATCCCACTCTCTAGATAACCCTTAGCACGTCAAGGAATATTATTTGGGGGTCCAGCCATGGAGAAGAGTTTAGACACTAGGAGAAGATAAGGAACACACCCATTATCAAGAAATCACATTAGGATTCTCTTTTTAACCTGTTCCTTAAAACACTAGTGCTTAGGAAATCTATTGGAGGCAGAAGCAGTCAAGGGTAGCTTAGGGTTAGGGTTAGGGTTAGGGTTAGGGTTAGCTTTAGGGTACGGCTTAGGGTACGGGTTCGGGTACGGGTTCGGGTACGGCGTAGGGTATGGGTTAGGGTTAGGGTTAGGGTTAGTTTGAGGGTTAGGGCTCGGTTTAGGGTACGGGTTAGGATTAGGGTACGTGTTAGGGTTAGGGTACGCGTTAGGGTTAGGGTAGTTATTAAACCTATCCCACTCTCTAGATACCCCTTAGCACGACAAGGAATATTATTTGTGTGTCCAGCCATGGAGAAGAGTTTAGACACTAGGAGAAGATAAGGAACACACCCATTATCAAGAAATCACATTAGGATTCTCTTTTTAACCTGTTCCTTAATACACTAGTGCTTAAGAAATCTATTGGAGGCAGAAGCAGTCAAGGGTAGCTTAGGGTTAGGTTTAGGGTTAGGGTTAGGTTTAGGGTACGGCTTAGGGTACGGGTTCGGGTACGGGTTCGGGTACGGGTTCGGGTACGGCGTAGGGTATGGGTTAGGGTTAGGGTTAGGGTTAGTTTGAGGGTTAGGGCTCGGTTTAGGGTACGGGTTAGGATTAGTGTACGTGTTAGGGTTAGGGTAGAGGTTAGGGTTAGGGTATGCGTTAGGGTTAGGGTAGTTATTAAACCTATCCCACTCTCTAGATACCCCTTAGCACGTCAAGGAATATTATTTGGGTGGCCAGCCATGGAGAAGAGTTTAGACACTAGGAGAAGATAAGGAACACACCCATTATCAAGAAATAACATTAGGATTCTCTTTTTAACCTGTTCCTTAAAACACTAGTGCTTAGGAAATCTATTGGAGGCAGAAGCAGTCAAGGGTAGCTTAGGGTTAGGGTTAGGGTTATTGTTAGGGTAAGGCTTAGGGTACGGGTTCGGGTACGGCATAGGGTATGGGTTAGGGTTAGGGTTAGGTTTAGTTTGAGGGTTAGGGCTCGGTTTAGGGTACGGGTTAGGAGTAGGGTACGTGTTAGGGTTAGGGTAGGGGTTAGGGTTAGGGTACGCGTTAGGGTTAGGGTGGTTATTAAACCTAACCCACTCCCTAGATACCCCTTAGCACGTCAAGGAATATTATTTGGGGGTGCAGCCATGGAGAAGAGTTTAGACACTAGGAGAAGATAAGGAACACACCCATTATCAAGAAATCACATTAGGATTCTCTCTTTAACCTGTTCCTTAAAACACTAGTGCTTAGGAAATCTATTGGAGGCAGAAGCAGTCAAGGGTAGCTTAGGGTTAGGGTTAGGGTTAGGGTTAGGGTTAGGGTTAGGGTACGGCTTAGGGTACGGGTTCGGGTACGGGTTCGTGTACGCTGTAGGGTATGGGTTAGGGTTAGGGTTAGGGTTAGTTTGAAGGTTAGGGCTCGGTTTAGGGTACGGGTTAGGATTAGGGTTCGTGTTAGGGTTAGGGTAGGGGTTAGGGTTAGGGTACGCATTAGGGTTAGGGTAGTTATTAAACCTATCCCACTCTCTAGATACCCCTTAACACGTCAAGGAATATTATTTGGGGGTCCAGCCATGGAGAAGTGTTTAGACACTAGGAGAAGATAAGGAACACACCCATTATCAAGAAATCACATTAGGATTCTCTTTTTAACCTGTTCCTTAAAACACTAGTGCTTAGGAAATCTATTGGAGGCAGAAGCAGTCAAGGGTAGCTTAGGGTTAGGGTTTGGGTTAGGGTACGGCTTAGGGTACGGGTTCGGGTACGGGTTCGGGTACGGGTTTGGGTATGGCGTAGGATATGGGTTAGGGTTAGGGTTAGGGTTAGTTTGAGGGTTAGGGCTCGGTTTAGGGTACGGGTTAGGATTAGGGTACGTGTTAGGGTGAGGGTAGGGGTTAGGGTTAGGGTACGCGTTAGGGTTAGGGTAGTTATTAAACCTATCCCACTCTCTAGATACCCCTTAGCACGTCAAGGAATATTATTTGGGGGTCCAGCCATGGAGAAAAGTTTAGACACTAAGAGAAGATAAGGAACACACCCATTATCAAGAAATCACATTAGGATTCTCTTTTTAACCTGTTCCTTAAAACACTAGTGCTTAGGAAATCTATTGGAGGCAGAAGCAGTCAAGGGTAGCTTAGGGTTAGGGTTAGGGTTATTGTTAGGGTAAGGCTTAGGGTACGCGTTCGGGTACGGCATAGGGTATGGGTTAGGGTTAGGGTTAGGGTTAGTTTGAGGGTTAGGGCTCGGTTTAGGGTACGGGTTAGGATTAGGGTACGTGTTAGGGTTAGGGTAGGGGTTAGGGTTAGGGTACGCGTTAGGGTTAGGGTAGTTATTAAACCTATCCCACTCCCTAGATACCCCTTAGCACGTCAAGGAATATTATTTGTGGGACCAGCCATGGAGAAGAGTTTAGACAGTAGGAGAAGATAATGAACACACCCATTATCAAGAAATCACATTAAGATTCTGTTTTTAACCTGTTCCTTAAAACACTAGTGCTTAGGAAATCTATTGGAGGAAGAAGCAGTCAAAGGTAGCTTAGGGTTAGCGTTAGGGTTAGGGCTAGGGTTAGGACACGGCTTAGGGTACGGGTTCGGGTACGGGTTCGTGTACGGCGTAGGGTATGGGTTTGGGTTAGGGTTAGGGTTAGTTTGAAGTTTAGGGCTCGGTTTAGGGTACGGGTTAGGATTAGGGTTCGTGTTAGGGTTAGGGTAGGGGTTAGGGTTAGGGTACGCGTTAGGGTTAGGGTAGTTATTAAACCTATCCCACTCTCTAGATACCCCTTAGCACGTCAAGGAATATTATTTGGGGGTCCAGCCATGGAGAAGAGTTTAGACACTAGGAGAAGATAAGGAACACACCCATTATCCTGAAATCACATTAGGATTCCCTTTTTAACCTGTTCCTTAATACACTAGTGCTTAGGAAATCTATTGGAGGCAGAAGCAGTCAAGGGTAGCTTAGGGTTAGGGTTACGGTTAGGGTTAGGGTTAGGGTTATT
Source organism: Eschrichtius robustus (assembly GCF_028021215.1). Taxonomy (NCBI): domain Eukaryota; kingdom Metazoa; phylum Chordata; class Mammalia; order Artiodactyla; family Eschrichtiidae; genus Eschrichtius; species Eschrichtius robustus. Next base: position 6,105 of record NW_027175723.1, on the reverse strand, counting down.
GTTAGGGTAAGGCTTAGGGTACGGGTTCGGGTACGCCATAGTGTATGGGTTAGGGTTAGGGTTAGGGTTAGTTTGAGGGTTAGGGCTCGGTTTAGGGTACGCGTTAGGAGTAGGGTACGTGTTAGGGTTAGGGTAGGGGTTAGGGTTAGGGTACGCGTTAGGGTTAGGGTAGTTATTAAACCTATCCCACTCCCTAGATACCCCTTAGCACGTCAAGGAATATTATTTGGGGGTCCAGCCATGGAAAAGAGTTTAGACAGTAGGAGAAGATAAGGAACACACCCATTATCAAGAAATCACATTAGGATTCTCTTTTTAACCTGTTCCTTAAAACACTAGTGCTTAGGAAATCTATTGGAGGCAGAAGCAGTCAAGGGTAGCTTAGGGTTAGGGTTAGGGTTAGGGCTAGGGTTAGGATACGGCTTAGGGTACGGGTTCGGGTACGGGTTCGTGTACGGCGTAGGGTATGGGTTTGGGTTAGGGTTAGGATTAGTTTGAAGGTTAGGGCTCGGTTTAGGGTACGGGTTAGGATTAGGGTTCGTGTTAGGGTTAGGGTAGGGGTTAGGGTTAGGGTACGCGTTAGGGTTAGGGTAGTTATTAAACCTATCCCACAATCTAGATACCCCTTAGCACGTCAAGGAATATTATTTGGGGGTCCAGCCATGGAGAAGAGTTTAGACACTAGGAGAAGATAAGGAACACACCCATTATCCTGAAATCACATTAGGATTTTCTTTTTAACCTGTTCCTTAATACACTAGTGCTTAGGAAATCTATTGGAGGCAGAAGCAGTCAAGGGTAGCTTAGGGTTACGGTTACGGTGAGGGTTAGGGTTAGGGTATGTCTTAGGGTACGGGTTCGGGTACGGGTTCGGGTACGGCGTAGGGTATGGGTTAGGGTTAGGGTTAGGGTTAGTTTGAGGGTTAGGGCTCCGTTTAGGGTACGGGTTAGGATTAGGGTACGTGTTAGGGTTAGGGTAGGGGTTAGGGTTAGGGTACGCGTTAGGGTTAGGGTAGTTATTAAACCTATCCCATTCTCTAGATACCCCTTAGCACGTCAAGGAATATTATTTGGGGGTCCAGCCATGGAGAAGAGTTTAGACACTAGGAGAAGATAAGAACACACCCATTATCAAGAAATCACATTAGGATTCTCTTTTTAACCTGTTCCTTAAAACACTAGTGCTTAGGAAATCTATTGGAGGCAGAAGCAGTCAAGGGTAGCTTAGGGTTAGGGTTAGGGTTAGGGCTAGGGTTAGGACACGGCTTAGGGTACGGGTTCGGGTACGGGTTCGTGTACGGCGTAGGGTATGGGTTTGGGTTAGGGTTAGGATTAGTTTGAAGGTTAGGGCTCGGTTTAGGGTACGGGTTAGGATTAGGGTTCGTGTTAGGGTTAGGGTAGGGGTTAGGGTTAGGGTACGCGTTAGGGTTAGGGTAGTTATTAAACCTATCCCACTCTCTAGATACCCCTTAGCACGTCAAGGAATATTATTTGGGGGTCCAGCCATGGAGAAGAGTTTAGACACTAGGAGAAGATAAGGAACACACCCATTATCCTGAAATCACATTAGGATTCTCTTTTTAACCTGTTCCTTAATACACTAGTGCTTAGGAAATCTATTGGAGGCAGAAGCAGTCAAGGGTAGCTTAGGGTTAGGGTTAGGGTTAGGGCTAGGGTTAGGACACGGCTTAGGTTACGGGTTCGGGTACGGGTTCATGTACGGCGTAGGGTATGGGTTTGGGTTAGGGTTAGGGTTAGTTTGAAGGTTAGGGCTCGGTTTAGGGTACGGGTTAGGATTAGGGTTCGTGTTAGGGTTAGGGTAGGGGTTAGGGTTAGGGTACGCGTTAGGGTTAGGGTAGTTATTAAACCTATCCCACTCTCTAGATACCCCTTAGCACGTCAAGGAATATTAATTGGGGGTCCAGCCATGGAGAAGTGTTTAGACACTAGGAGAAGATAAGGAACACACCCATTATCCTGAAATCACATTAGGATTCTCTTTTTAACCTGTTCCTTAATACACTAGTGCTTAGGAAATCTATTGGAGGCAGAAGCAGTCAAGGGTAGCTTAGGGTTAGGGTTACGGTTAGGGTTAGGGTTAGGGTTATTGTTAGGGTAAGGCATAGGGTACGGGTTCGGGTACGGCATAGGGTATGGGTTAGGGTTAGGGTTAGGGTTAGTTTGTGGGTTAGGTCTCGGTTTAGGGTACGGGTTAGGAGTAGGGTACGTGTTAGTGTTAGGGTAGGGGTTAGGGTTAGGGTACGCGTTAGGGTTAGGATAGTTATTAAACCTATCCCACTCCCTAGATACCCCTTAGCACGTCAAGGAATATTATTTGGGGGTCCAGCCATGGAGAAGAGTTTAGACAGTAGGAGAAGATAAGGAACACACCCATTATCAAGAAATCACATTAGGATTCTCTTTTTAACCTGTTCCTTAAAACACTAGTGCTTAGGAAATCTATTGGAGGCAAAGCAGTCAAGGGTAGCTTAGGGTTAGGGTTAGGGTTAGGGTTAGGGTTAGGGTACGGCTTAGGGTACGGGTTCGGGTACGGGTTCGTGTACGCTGTAGGGTATGGGTTAGGGTTAGGGTTAGGGTTAGTTTGAAGGTTAGGGCTCGGTTTAGGGTACGGGTTAGGATTAGGGTTCGTGTTAGGGTTAGGGTATGGGTTAGGGTTAGGGTACGCGTTAGGGTTAGGGTAGTTATTAAACCTATCCCACTCTCTAGATACCCCTTAGCACGTCAAGGAATATTATTTGGGGGTCCAGCCATGGAGAAGAGTTTAGACACTAGGAGAAGATAAGGAACACACCCATTATCAAGAAATCACATTAGGATTCTCTTTTTAACCTGTTCCTTAAAACACTAGTGCTTAGGAAATCTATTGGAGGCAGAAGCAGTCAAGGGTAGCTTAGGGTTAGGGTTAGGGTTAGGGCTAGGGTTAGGACACGGCTTAGGGTACGGGTTCGGGTAAGGGTTCGTGTACGGCGTAGGGTATGGGTTTGGGTTAGGGTTAGGATTAGTTTGAAGGTTAGGGCTCGGTTTAGGGTACGGGTTAGGATTAGGGTTCGTGTTAGGGTTAGGGTAGGGGTTAGGGTTAGGGTACGCGTTAGGTTTAGGGTAGTTATTAAACCTATCCCACTCTCTAGATACCCCTTAGCACGTCAAGGAATATTATTTGGGGTTCCAGCCATGGAGAAGAGTTTAGACACTAGGAGAAGATAAGGAACACACCCATTATCCTGAAATCACATTAGGATTCTCTTTTTAACCTGTTCCTTAATACACTAGTGCTTAGGAAATGTATTGGAGGCAGAAGCAGTCAAGGGTAGCTTAGGGTTAGGGTTAGGGTTAGGGTTAGGGTTAGGGTACGTCTTAGGGTACGGGTTTGGGTACGGGTTCGTGTACGGCGTAGGGTATGGGTTAGGGTTAGGGTTAGGGTTAGTTTGAGGGTTAGGGCTCCGTTTAGGGTACGGGTTAGGATTAGGGTACGTGTTAGGGTTAGGGTAGGGGTTAGGGTTAGGGTACGCGTTAGGGTTAGGGTAGTTATTAAACCTATCCCACTCTCTAGATACCCCTTAGCACGTCAAGGAATATTATTTGGGGGTCCAGCCATGGAGAAGAGTTTAGACTCTAGGAGAAGATAAGGAACACACCCATTATCAAGAAATCACATTAGGATTCTCTTTTTAACCTGTTCCTTAAAACACTAGTGCTTAGGAAATCTATTGGAGGCAGAAGCAGTCAAGGGTAGCTTAGGGTTAGGGTTAGGGTTAGGGTACGGCTTAGGGTACTGGTTCGGGTAAGGGTTCGGGTACGGGTTCGGGTACGGCGTAGGGTATGGGTTAGGTTTAGGGTTAGGGTTAGTTTGAGGGTTAGGGCTCGGTTTAGGTTACGGGTTAGGATTAGGGTACGTGTTAGGGTTAGGGTAGGGGTTAGGGTTAGGGTACGCGTTAGGGTTAGGGTAGTTATTAAACCTATCCCACTCTCTAGATACCCCTTAGCACGTCAAGGAATATTATTTGGGGGTCCAGCCATGGAGAAGAGTTTAGACACTAGGAGAAGATAAGGAACACACCCATTATCAAGAAATCACATTAGGATTCTGTTTTTAACCTGTTCCTTAAAACACTAGTGCTTAGGAAATCTATTGGAGGCAGAAGCAGTCAAGGGTAGCTTAGGGTTAGGGTTAGGTTTAGGGTTAGGGTTAGGGTTAGGGTTAGGGTTAGGGTTAGGGTACGGCTTAGTGTACGGGTTCGGGTATGGCGTAGGGTATGGGTTAGGGTTAGGGTTAGGGTTAGTTTGAGGGTTAGGGCTCGGTTTAGGTTACGGGTTAGGATTAGGGTACGTCTTAGGGTTAGGGTAGCGGTTAGGGTTAGGGTACGCGTTAGGGTTAGGGTAGTTATTAAACCTATCCCACTCTCTAGATACCCCTTAGCACGTCAAGGAATATTATTTGGGTGTCCAGCCATGGAGAAGAGTTTAGACACTAGGAGAAGATAAGGAACACACCCATTATCAAGAAATCACATTAGGATTCTCTTTTTAACCTGTTCCTTAATACACTAGTGCTTAAGAAATCTATTGGAGGCAGAAGCAGTCAAGGGTAGCTTAGGGTTAGGGTTAGGGTTAGGGTTAGGTTTAGGGTACGGCTTAGGGTACGGGTTCGGGTACGGGTTCGGGTACGGGTTCGGGTACGGCGTAGGGTATGGGTTAGGGTTAGGGTTAGGGTTAGTTTGAGGGTTAGGGCTCGGTTTAGGGTACGGGTTAGGATTAGTGTACGTGTTAGGGTTAGGGTAGAGGTTAGGGTTAGGGTATGCGTTAGGGTTAGGGTAGTTATTAAACCTATCCCACTCTCTAGATACCCCTTAGCACGTCAAGGAATATTATTTGGGTGGCCAGCCATGGAGAAGAGTTTAGACACTAGGAGAAGATAAGGAACACACCCATTATCAAGAAATAACATTAGGATTCTCTTTTTAACCTGTTCCTTAAAACACTAGTGCTTAGGAAATCTATTGGAGGCAGAAGCAGTCAAGGGTAGCTTAGGGTTAGGGTTAGGGTTATTGTTAGGGTAAGGCTTAGGGTACGGGTTCGGGTACGGCATAGGGTATGGGTTAGGGTTAGGGTTAGGTTTAGTTTGAGGGTTAGGGCTCGGTTTAGGGTACGGGTTAGGAGTAGGGTACGTGTTAGGGTTAGGGTAGGGGTTAGGGTTAGGGTACGCGTTAGGGTTAGGGTGGTTATTAAACCTAACCCACTCCCTAGATACCCCTTAGCACGTCAAGGAATATTATTTGGGGGTGCAGCCATGGAGAAGAGTTTAGACAGTAGGAGAAGATAAGGAACACACCCATTATCAAGAAATCACATTAGGATTCTCTCTTTAACCTGTTCCTTAAAACACTAGTGCTTAGGAAATCTATTGGAGGCAGAAGCAGTCAAGGGTAGCTTAGGGTTAGGGTTAGGGTTAGGGTTAGGGTTAGGGTTAGGGTACGGCTTAGGGTACGGGTTCGGGTACGGGTTCGTGTACGCTGTAGGGTATGGGTTAGGGTTAGGGTTAGGGTTAGTTTGAAGGTTAGGGCTCGGTTTAGGGTACGGGTTAGGATTAGGGTTCGTGTTAGGGTTAGGGTAGGGGTTAGGGTTAGGGTACGCATTAGGGTTAGGGTAGTTATTAAACCTATCCCACTCTCTAGATACCCCTTAACACGTCAAGGAATATTATTTGGGGGTCCAGCCATGGAGAAGTGTTTAGACACTAGGAGAAGATAAGGAACACACCCATTATCAAGAAATCACATTAGGATTCTCTTTTTAACCTGTTCCTTAAAACACTAGTGCTTAGGAAATCTATTGGAGGCAGAAGCAGTCAAGGGTAGCTTAGGGTTAGGGTTTGGGTTAGGGTACGGCTTAGGGTACGGGTTCGGGTACGGGTTCGGGTACGGGTTTGGGTATGGCGTAGGATATGGGTTAGGGTTAGGGTTAGGGTTAGTTTGAGGGTTAGGGCTCGGTTTAGGGTACGGGTTAGGATTAGGGTACGTGTTAGGGTGAGGGTAGGGGTTAGGGTTAGGGTACGCGTTAGGGTTAGGGTAGTTATTAAACCTATCA